>NW_019416373.1:615948-633962 GCF_000390285.2 Anoplophora glabripennis | reverse complement strand
CTATTTTTCTCTTATAATTGAAGACAAACAGCCTGTACAGCCCTAAGTGGATAGCTGTCAAATTATTCTTTTATAGATAATGATATATAGTCGCACATAATGTAAGTGTATTATCATATATTGTGAAGGGTCGTTTAAATTAATAATTTCTACAGGATGATAGAATTTTCTTAAAAAAAAAGAATAAAGAATACGTTCAAAATGGCGGCAAAGAGGAAATGTTCAAATTACAAAATAATTTAAATGAGCATTTTGAATTTAAGAATTTTCGAATTAAAACCTTATATTCGTAATTAGCGGAAGCCACCGAGTAACAAGTATTAGCCACAATCCTCAAATTTTGGATGTTTTTCCGATTCTTATATCCTCCATATTGGATCCGCCATCTTATATTCAGGAATTGTCGGATTCGTAACAGTGACCCCAAAAATCCGCGGTAACGAAATTATGTCAAAAATATTGAATAGAAAAATATGACTTAAAGGGGTAAGTGCGGCCCTGGCCTGTAGGTGGTTTCCAACCCTTTGAGGGATATTACATATTGTAACTAATTCGCAATGTACACAAAGAAGCACGAATGAAAATTACCTGACCGAACTTTGGATCATAAATAAAAATTAATTATTAGTGTAGCAAACCATAAAATAGTATAAAATTGTTAATATAAAGATTCTAAATATAAATAAGTAACAATTAAGAATATCACATAGTTTAAAAATTGATAATTTTAAATTTAATTCACAAGTATAAAATAATTTTTCAAAAGAATGCATGACATCGACACTTGTTAACACTCAGTACAATGAGAAAACAGAATTTAAACCTAGAGTGACATATATCAAATAAAAGCCAAATATCTATAGATGAATCTGTTATACATATCACGAGTAACTGTATCGAAGATATATCAACGGAACTGAAGGCATATATGAAATTTTTTATCAAATGTCAAATTAAATTATAATTTTTATCAAATGTCAAAACTAAAGTTGGCTTTACAAGTACCTGGAGATGACCTAGAAAAAGAACATAAAATAAAGAATATTTTAATAACTAGTGATATAATTGTTAGTTAAATTAAAAGGACATTGAAAAAAAAATGTATTAGTTATAAGAAGTGTAGTGAAAAGTGTTGTTAAAGAAAGGACATCCAAGGACTAGAAATTCTGCGAAGGGACCTTAAGAAAAATTACAACCAGAAAATTCTACAAGGATGAGAAATAAAAGTTTGTTGATTGGTTACGGCTTGGGTTTTGGAGATTGCAGAGTAAAGAAGCAGCTCCACAAAATTTAAATTTTTTAAAGAAAGAAGAGTCAAGTAAGAAAATTAAACTTACCGTAAAAGTTAAAAGTTTGTGTGTTATCAAAAAACAGAAAGAAATTTACCATCGAACAGAAAATTCCAGTACCAGTTGTGAGGATTCCAGAAAGGTTTCCAGTGGCCCCATAAATGGTATGCTGAACATCCACGCAGTTTCCAATAAGGAAAAATACAAGCAAGTGAAAATCAGGTACCTAAAATAAAATTTAAAGTGCACTAAAAACAAACATATAGCTATAACCTATCAATGATATTTTTCTATCGCATCAAAGCATAGTTAAAAGATGCAGAATAAATCAAACAACTTACCTGACCAAAATTAAATCAAACCCAACAATCATATTTCCAAAAAACTTTACAAAATCCTCGAGATCGATCTAAATTATCAATACAACGGCCATATGATTAGAATAGAATTTTTATGTCAAAAAGAGATTATGCCCTATAAGATAGGCAAAATACAATTCAACAAGATGTGTTAAGAATTGACTAATTGAAAGGAATTGCTAATAGAGTTACAAAATTTTTATATAAAACAATTTTTTTGTATTATTTTAATTTGATTGTAATAAATTAGATAAGACTATAAAATTGATAAAATATTCTTTATTAGTGTTATAAAAAGGTATTTATAATTAGAGCTACAATTTGAACGTTATGAGTCAACCCACAACAAAATTTGTTTAATAAAATTGTATTAAAGTTTAATATCTATTTTTTTGTGTTGCATTGTAATTGTTTGTGTATAAAAATCAATAGAACCGACTCCTGAGATCGAAAATAGTAAAACAAGCATCTAACATCAGCTGGCAAGGGAAAAGGTAAACTACAGGGTGAGACAAAAAACGGTTTGTATTTCACAATTATTATTTACACAAACAAAATAAAATAACACAACACACCACACAACAAAAACAACTTTAGCAAAAATAATAAATTATTTAAACGAAACACAACTTAGAGACACAAAATTATATATTTCATAACAATATATGACCGCCTACCCATTGAATATTTGTTTACTACATTCTTCAGAACAATTATTACATACAGTTTCATCATGTTTGAATCTCTGATAGAATGAGATACGGTAATTAGGGCATTTTAATATAACTATAAATGTTTACATATAAGTGTGATTTAAAATTTATTCAAGATAATGAGGGATTGTGCAACGAATGGAACAGATACCATACTGTAAAAAGTTTCTTTATTCATGGCATCACTTCAGTATGATATATTTCGTTTTTTAAATGTCCTCTTAAAAAAAGTATAAAGGGTTTAAGTCAGGCGACCGCGGTGGCCATGTTACCAAGCCTCCTTTGCTCAGTCCGTTGCCGATCTAAAGGTATATTTTCAAGAAGTTCACGCTGATAATTTCGAAGAAATTTGAGACACTAAAAACTAAGTTATACGTGATTTCATTGAATCGCGTGCAGTTAAAAATCCAATGAAGAAATTACGCCTTCCACCTCTTGCAACCTGGTTTATTTATTTACTTTTATCGTTAATTTTTGTAGTTGTCTTTGTATGTTAAGTGTTTCTGTTCAGTTTTCCAATTTTTCTTCTTGCTGCCTAAGTCAGCCACTGCTTTCTTCCCGATTTTTGATTCTTGATCCAATTTTAGTAGGTAACTGATTATTCAATGTTGAATCTTATCGTTGAATACCATCTTCTCCTAATTAGTTCTCTTCCCCAGAAGCTTTCCCTAGTCTCTGCGCCATATTTGTAGATTTTCCTCAAAGCTTTATCTTCTACTCTTTAATTATGCCTGGTAAAGCAGCTTTCGATAATTATCTTCAGCTGTCGTTCTCAAAACCTCCAAAGCTTCACCTCGTAGAGCTACTACTAACGCTGTTGACTTCTCTTCTTCAACCAATTATTTGCCTTAGCGACTGCTTCGAACTGTTTTAGGTAAATGCTCCGTGATATCTTCCCATCAACGCTTGCCAACTTAATTTCTTGAGGATGGAAGAGGATTATCTTCAGCCTTAACAACTTATTTTGTGTATAATTTAAAAAATAATAATATTTTGGCAGACAGATTGACGGGAAGAGAAGGAATTACATTTATAAATAAAATTCATGCAATAAACTAAGGCTACAATTAAAGTTTATCATACCTTTAGTCTATATTTATAAGTTAAATCAAAATTAAAGTTCTTTGTATGACTTTATATAGCGATTTTCAAATTGTCAAAAGGATGATTCAACATTGTGTGAAATTTGTTGTGTAAAAAGTATTTATAAGATGTAAAACGATTTGTGTTGTGTTAAAAAGACCTTCTAGTCATATAAAACTGTATTCAAATCCCAATAATTTACGTTCCAAGTAGTGTATAAACATTTGAGGGTTGCTTTCGCTGTACAGCAAGAATAAAACGCTCTCTCAACGGTAATAATAAAGTATTTTATTGAAAATTAAGTTGTATAGAAAAAGACGTGTTGACGGGGTGATTGTTCGTTGGAGAGTCTCTTTGTGAGGAGTCGGTCGTAGGTAGCTTGGTAGTCGCTGGCAGAAGTCCCTGGTCCTTGGTGCCACTCTGCCGGGGTCGTCTTCCGGGAACCCCGTGGTGCGTCCGGCGGCGTTCTTGACGTAATGCTTAAAAATGGGTCACTTGCGAAGATGTGTACCCACACATTATTAGTTGTCAAAAAACGGTGGACCTGAAAACGTTTCAGTTATTAGTTCATTCAAACAGGAAAAGACTGTTCACAATAGTGAAAATAACGAAATATCAATGTCATGGAATAGTAATATAAACATAGAATTAAGCTAAATAACACAGTTTGGTTAAATTTTGCAAAAATTTGAACAATTTGTAAAATGTTTGATAATGAACGTTGAAGAAAGATATAGGTACTGAAATTTACAGAAAATTATGTAGAATCTGAATATGTAAGTGTCATAGTTACTACTAAAATAAGCAAAAGCAAGTCAAAATTAAATAAATATATGGTGAACTTAGTTTCCAGTTTTGAAACGTCAACGACTCTCAGAAGTAATCTGCCATCTGTGTAATATTTCATCAGTTGAAATTTTCTCAACTAACCAAATACCTACGGGTAATTTATATAATGGGAACAAATGTTATTTAACCAAAAGTGCAAAGTATAAATTGTCAAATAAAAATTAGTGAAGTGCAGTGGGAAAATACAACGACAGGTGAAGTGCAACCCTATTTCCATTGGAAAATCAAGCACATGGGACCAGTTCTACGACCTAGAGCACCAGAAATCCAACATGGATCATCACGAGGATTACGTCGTCTGGAAAACATCTCCGAAACCAGCAATACATAAATGTGTTACATGAGTTTCATACTTTAAAAAACTGGCCAATTTAAAAATCTCACCGTACGAATTCGTAAATAAGAATCAAACTTATAACTTTAAAGTAAATTTTTTAAACATACCAAAGTCGACTATAATATCTAAATTTCACACTCTAGAGCAGAAGTAGAATAGCTAGTAGGTTTAACGTAGTACTTAAGAAAATAAAATTTGTTAAATTGCCCAAATATTTGAATATGTTATACAATCGATTAGTTAAATGTAAAATTGAATTTTTCATTTTCTAAACAAATGTCATACTTCAAAATATATCAACAAAAGTTATAGTCTGTTTAGAAATGAAAGAGAGGGATAAAAGCTTATTATGTATGCAAATCGTAAATAAATGTAGTACTGGTGCTTATATTCAATATTTTTATATTATGTATTAGATGAGGTGTACTTGGTTGTACTAAATTGTAGCAGGTAGCTAAAATTTAATCCCCGACAATCCGTCATTGTCTATACCGCTTCTGGTTAAGAAGGGTTTTTAGTAATTCAAATAAAATTGTTCAATATTATTATCAAAATATTTATTTAAATTTAATGAATAGACTTTTATTCCACACAAAAATATATGTATTTTGAAAATTCAAATTATGGTGAGTAAATGTAGTGTTGTATAAATGTACAATAAAGAAAATAAAAAAGTAGGTATATTAAAATTCATCCTCTGAATATTCTGATGAATTATCTTCGTCTCCTAGATTGATAACGATAGGTTCCACAGTAACGTCAATTAAATTATCGAGTTCCCACATTTTCTCCTCTTCTTTTTGTACATGATGTATACATCTTTGCCAGTTATCTGCAGTTACTCGTTCCAAGGAATTTTTTAACAAAATTTTCACGTCACTTAATTTAAACGTCGTATTATTTCGCGCTACATCTCCTTTTACCTGCGCCCAGACTAATTCGATTGGGTTAAGTTCACAGTGATAAGGTGGTAACCGTAGTACCGTTATTTGGCGATTTGTTGCCATTTCATCGATAACATATTTTTTCTGATCTTTATTAAGATTGACAAGTGTCAAAAGTTCCTTTTTCACCATATTTGTTTCAAAAGAAATGTTTTTTCCGGATAACCATTGAATTATATCGGCTTTCCTCCAAGCAGTCGTAGGCGTCCGCTCGGTCTGCCGTGAATGGTAACTGGCATTATCCATGACAATTACAGACCCCGGAGGAATAAGATCCAACATCTGTGTAAAATACTCTTCGAAAACATCTGCGTTCATGTCTTCGTGATAGTCACCTGTATTTTTAGATTCAAATAAAAGTAAACCGCCATCTACAAAACCACTGGCACTACCTATATGTGTCACTATTAATCTTCGCCCTTTACCTGAAGGTGCCTTGAACCCTGTTGAAAGTCCATCCAAAAATGCTTGTCGAAAACTTTTTACATTTTTATCTTGCCATACTTTTGTTACAGTATATCCCTCGTTGACCCAAGTTTCGTCTAGATAATAAATATTCCTCCCTTCGTCACGGAATTTTCTAATTGATCTTAAGTAGGATCTTCGCCAACAAATAATTTCATCTTTATCGATAAGAACTGACTTCCTGTTCTGCTTTTCCCAGCAAAAATTCAACTCTCGTAAGACGGCCCATAATTTGCTTCTACTGATTTTTGGCAAATCGTTGTCCTCTGAAAGTTCACTTAAAATTTTGTTTAGCGTTGGTATTTCTTTTTTAAAATAAAATGAGTGTACTTTTCTGCGAATGACATTTTTGAAGAAATCATCTATAACGACTTTTGACCTCCCTGTAGATGATTTTGGGGGATTTACAGTATCTTGTTCATTTTTTGTTTCCTTTAAAAGTCTGTAGATAGTCGATTTTCCAATCCCTGTCATTTTGGAACACTTTTCCACGATGTCGTCAACACTGTTGGTAGGATTTTGGTGTTTCAATGCATTAAATACATTTAATATAATAATCTTCTCATTCTGAGACAGCGCACATCTTTTCACGCGTTTAGCAGGTACGTAATCTGATAAGCTCGACATTTTACCCAAACAATATTATATCCACTGGCACAATAGTCACTAAACACAAGTCGAATTTTACTCTACTGCACTAGCACGTCTTCGTATATTCAGCTCTAAGACTGGATTGATCTGTCACAATACACTGGCTCCTGCCCTATGATGTTTCCAGTAAAATATACTAATGTACACCCATTACCTGTTAGCATTAGTGTTACCCGATAATTACCTGAAACGAAATATTACCACGCCCATGGCCGGTTCTTATCTCGGGGTTTTATTACTCTCTTTAATTTCCAGACAGACTATAGTGAAACGCACCCTGAGGAAGAGTCAGCTCTAAACCAAGTGACTGTACAAGCCAAGTCCTTGTTGGCGTCCAGGCAAAACAAAATAAAAATCACATCAAAGTACTATTAATTGTTGTAATTTTACAGTGTGTATAATTAATTTGAGACACCAAAACCGAAAGTAACCAGTAGAAATCTGACGTATGCGCCGTTTCATATAATTTTTATGCACAAGCGCCCACGTAGGGAGACATATTTTAGCACGAAACTTAATATCATACAAAAATGAAATACTGCCTCGACGTAACAACGAAAAAACTAATTCCCTTATGTTATACGGCGGAGTTTCTTTTGCCCTGTTCTCGCTTTTAAGCAAGAACGCTCCAGAAGTACGGGGATGTTTTATGGTTGGAATTCATATTGGGGCCACATACTTCTAAGGCTTTATTCATAATCATTTCACTGAAACAATTTACCGACACATTTCACGTATAAGTAATATTTCCCGGGCAAAAAGTTTGCATCACATGTAGCGAAGACTCCCCCTACACCGGCACGCCGTCCTCATAAAAATATGTACCCGCACGTCCGTGACGCATAAAGCAAAGTCTGAGTCGTTTGAGGTAATGCCAGACATATTCTTCTCCGATACTTGTATATGAATAGACAGGGAGGTGCCGTGAACGGGAGAGGGTTGCCCTTACGTGGAAACGGCACCCTTTGGAATTGTCGAGGGTGTACAAATCAGCATTTAATGGGGGTCATGCGATAATCGATTTAACAGCAGCAACTATATTTAAGGTAGGGACCTCGGTATACACTAATGGTCGTGTCTGTGTTATTGTCTGTACAAACCGGGATACTACCACAACATAAAAGTCAGAGACAAACAGGGTGTTGCTAAAACGCATAGTATAACTTAAGGATGGAAACTGATGCATTTGTGGTTGCCTAAATTATACCGAAAAATGGTAGAAAACAGCCCTTTTTTTATTCCAATATATCTTTTTAAAGCAATGGAAGAAAGTAGTAAAATTTCATATCACATTTGGCAAAATATAAATGAAGACAGTAAAGCAAAAATTAATTGGGATAGGTAAATAATTCGTGAGAAATTAATTTCTAAATATTTCTAAAGGTTTTTTGGACTTTTACAAAGAAACGATTATTTCTTCATAGTATTATAGAATTATGCAATTTTTTATATAGTTGTCTTCAAATAAATAGACTGATTAGACTTTATTTCATAGTTTGTTCATCACTTTATTATTTAAAAAGTTATATTGGAATAAAATTATTAAAAAATATTCATTCATGAATAGCATTATCTCCGACATTTAATTCTCTTGATTTGTAATAGATGTCGCACTAGTAAAAATTTATTTATGAATGGACTCGGGTTATTTTTAACGAACAGCTGTTGTATGTGGTTAATTTGGTATAACCTGATTCTGAATTGGTAGTCATGGTTTCTGTTAATTGATACGTAAATATTTAAAGAATGTCATGATCATTTTAGATATATTTTTGTATAAAAGTATATAAGTAACAGTGCAAGTCCATACTATTATATAATTTTAGAAAATATGAAATATAAACAATTTTTAGTTTATTTAAAACCATAATNGTGCACGTGTGCGTGCACCTGGCATTTTCTCGTTTTTTTTAGGTGTGTTTTGCCGGAATTTGAATGAATGAAATAATCGTACTATTTTTACTATAAACGTATTTCCTGTAGCGACATCTATATGAATATTGTAGTACTTTGTTAGATGAAACGGGACTTCAATTTCCGTTCTTAAGGGGGTTCTTTGGCATGGCAAAATTTTGGTTGTTATCTTAAATATCATCGATTCAGTAGAAGAACTCCTTAAAATTTAAATCTGGTGATCGAGAGGTCTACATGAAGGGTCCGATTCGATCTATCCATTGATGAGAAATTACTGGATTCAGAAGTTCACGAACAGCTACACTGTAGTGTGGTGATGCTTCAATCATCCACATGTTCGTCCTTATGTTCAAAGGAACATCTTCTAGCTAAAGAGAAAGCTCATTTTAGAGAAATTGTGGGTATAAATGTCGTGGTCATTTAATGGGTCAACGATAAAATTGGGATCATCAGGTAATTCCTTATTACTCTGGACCACTCGTTACGGAAAAACCTACGCTGATGCTTTGTTTCGGTAATCATGTGTGGATTTTCATAAGCAAATAATTTTTAATGTAGAAATTCGTTAATTGAGTCACGAATCTGTACGATAGCTGTACGAGCAGGAAATCTGTGCTTATATTTTGCCAAGATGCGATGACATTTCCAATCACTTTGGTCGATTATCTTCCTGAAAAGCCTGCATTTTTGGACGTGAAATGGAAATAACTGTTCCTCGCGTTGTACTCTCCAAGCATGTCCTATTCCTACTTCAACACCAATTTTTCTAGACTAGTGTTTGGGTTTTCTTCAATCATGATAAGGAGTCTTTATTCCATCTCAACAGTCCTAACAGTTTTGGGGCGTTCTCTACCTCCTTTCGAAACTTTGAATTCACCAACTCCTGTGAACGTTGGTAAATGTGTGGTAATGAGAAATATTTCCAAAATGGTCGAGCCATCACTAAATTCCCATTTGCTCTTCCACAACATATATTCCATATTTGAGAATTCATTGGCCATATTTTAATTAAAATATATTGATGAAGTTTATTTGGAATATCGTATTAAAATTTGATTTTAAGGGAAAAATATCTGATTTGTTATTTAAAGCATAATAACAGTAATAATTTTGGTTCAATTTACCGCCAAACGGTTAGATTTAGCGACTTGAATAAAGAGCACTTCTCAAAGAGTTCTTTATTATCTTTGGAAGAAACTGTCACGTTTGGTTTTTATGTCAATTTGAGAACAAAAATTTTGATAATGAAGACAGAGAGTTTTTCCATAAAAATTTAAAATGCCATAAATAAATAATTACGTAGAATGCCTTACTAAGTACTACAGTGAAATCAGTAACTGCTATTTTTCTGCTTTAAACTGAGCAAAAGTATCCTCTGCTAATTGATAAATATTAGCTGTGCACTTATAAATACTTTAAAGCGCATTTCCGTGTAATGCTTTTAAATTGTTTTCCTATTGTCTAATGAAATTAAGTTTGTTTTGCAGTTCATTATCGGCGAATGTAACTGACAAGTCTGACCCGACATAAAGGGGCTGCTCTGAAAATGTTAATTATCTATCGCTAAATGCATCACCCTTTCTTGGATATGAACACAGAAGTCGACGTTCAATTTCCTCGGCAAGTACATCAACACCTCACTTATTAAATAAAACAAGGAGCTGTCACTCGGAAAGGAACTTATATGAATAATTTAATACTAATCGCGAGGCTTTGGCCCAAGACGTACTATGCGAAGAAAAACGGTAACTTACGAAATGGGAAATAGTTTCTATCTCTAATCTCTATCTACTTTGTAGATTTCTGTGTTTTGGGTACTACCTTCAAAAATTCATTTCCAAAATGTCAAAACAGACTTCTTAAGATATGTAGCTCATAAAGATAAAAATATACAATAGGACTAAAATCTGGTAATCGGGGTGTCTACAAATTATAAAAGTTCAGCATTCATTTCGAGTGAAGATCAACAATCAGTTCAGTCATCCTACATTTTAAGGTTAGCTTTTCCAAGTAGTTTCCACTTTAAAGACATACAGGGTGTCCCGAAATTATAGAGCAATATTTCGACAGGGTGTTCTCTATCCAAAGAGATTACTTTTTCTTCTGGGTCTAAAAATTCTTCCTAAGGAAGTTATAGCCACTTGAAGGGGTCACTCTGATGATGATTTGTTCTAAATAAATTTATGAAATTTGGTAACTACTCCGCTACTACAACGAAATTTACAAATTTCTGTAACTTATTTTTATTAGTAGTATTACAATTTAATAAATTCAATTGTTTTATTTTTACTTTGTCAAATAATAATTTACTAAAGAATAATAAATTTCTGTGAAAATAACAATTCGCGAAAAGTAAATAATTGAACTGTCAATGTAAATGACGTCAAACGCATTTTTGTTCTTCACAACCTGCTATGATAGAAAATATTAACAATTTCGATTCCCGGCGATTAACACATGCAACATTATTTTTAAACAGATTTTACACAAAAATGGAACATTCTACCAATATGAACCAAGAGGTACCCTTTTTTACTAAAAAACTGAAATTTTGTGATTTCCAGTCAAAAGTCAAAAAAGTCAAAGCATAAAAAGTTGTGGTAAATTCTGCTCCCCTTCCCCTAAGAATTGGAACTGACTGAGCAAGTAAGAGTTAAGCTAGTTGCCAAATTTCATAAATTTATCTCAACTGGTGTCGGAGTTATTTAGAAAAAATCATTAAATTGTTAATATTAATTTTAAATAGCTTCACACTTTTCAAGTTAAGTAAAAATTATGAATTCTAGTATCACTTTGACACAACATGTACATCTTTTCGCACATTGTTTTTCTTTTTGGAAAAAGATATAAACTTTAATACGTAATTAATTATATTTCGGAAATTTAGAACTCTGTATCTCAATTCATAGCAACAACTGAGATAAGATTTTGATTTTAATCTCCTGAAAACTTACGGTGAAAAACGTGACCAAATCCATCTAAAATCAAATATTAGGGTGGGAGGGAGGAGTGAGAAAATGCCAAATAGCTTATCCTGAAGTTACTTTTTAGCATATACAGATGTTGGTGTCAAAAAATATAAGTATGCGATTTCATTTCATGAGAATTTAGGAAAGTTTTTAGACTTGATTTAAAGAAAGAGAATTTGCTATTTTAAGGTAAATACTCTCAAAATACGCATTATTAGTTACGATCGATTTGGAAAATGTATTTGAACTTCATTTGTTTTTTATTTATTTCAACAATTTTCTTTTGAAGCGATTTTTGGGAACACACTACGAATTTTATTAAAGTAGTTTTAATTCAGCACCACTCTTTTTTCAATCTAATTCAAACAAATTCAAAACGGTTTTTTTCTAAAAAATCTTATCAACTTAAACCAAACAAAAAATCTAGGTATGCAAAAAACTAGCTGTTTATTTAGGGAGTACAACCCAATGGGCATATAGCCCATATAGTAGTTGTTTCCCACAATATCGTCCATTAGAAATCTTGTCTTGCTTCCATTAGACTGAATGAACGAGAACTAATGACAGAATAATGAATGAATGAATTTCTTCAATTTATAACATTCACTATTTTAAATAGACTTAATACTGTAATTTTTTCAAGTTGTTCCTGTTTCGGTTTAAAAATACTAGATATGCGCAGAATAGTCCGGTCAAATTAGTGATAAAGATAGTGGTCAAATAACGAAAATTCCGACAGAGCTAAATTTTGGTGGAGACCTTAGGTGCACCATTAGAAATAAAGTGTCAAAAGTTCCCATCGATCCCGTGTGTGTTAAAAAGTTATTCGGGGTCAAAGGTCAAAATTTGAGGTTTTTTGGATTTTTTTCGAAAACGGTAAGTTTTATCATAAAAGTAGTTCTGCCAAAAATTATAAATCTTAAAATTATCTACAAAAATGGTTCTTATACTTTTTTTTCTAAGAATCATCATTCCTGAGATATCGCGATTGTAAAAGTTGAAATCGTCCAAAATACCTAACATTTTTACCTTTGACCCTGAATAACTTTTCTAGCACACATGGGATCGATGGGGACTTTCGACACTTTATTTCTAATGGTGTACCCAAGGTCTCCACCAAACCCAAGGTCTCCACCAAAATTTAGCTCTGTTGGAATTGTCGTTATTTGAAATGTCTATATTGACCGGACTAGAAATTAATAGACCTTTTTGAATTACGCACCAAAGGTGATATTTAGTGATATACAGGGTGTAAACGTTTGGGAAGTACTTTGAAGGAGAAAACGACCAATAATGTATAAAATTAATAATACAGTTTAAGTTCAGTTATTTTCTGAACAGACCTTGTATTTATATTAAATATTGTAAATATTTGAAGACTTTCACACAATTGATTGTAATGGATAAACAATATAGAGTCTATGAGTTTTATTTGAGCAGGCTATTAATTACCAATAATTTCTTAATTTTCCATATTCAAATAGGTACTTCTACTAAAATTTTAAACGTAAACATTAATTATATAAATTGATGAAATCGGAGACTGTGGGATTTTAAGTATCGCTTAATACTACTTAGCCAGGTTATTTATGAAAAATTTCATTCCGAAATATCGCTTCTAAAAATGTCGCGGTCGGATATCGATTATTATTAACTGGATCTTCCGTCACAAGAAAGCTTTACGGGGGTGCCCTGGTCCTTAATGGGCCACACTGTATATAATCGTTTTGTGTAAATATCGCATTCTGACGACAGCTTGCAGTAGTTATAGCAACAACACATAGTAAACAACTAAAATGAAATTGAAATATAAATCCGAGTACGACTTTGTCTCTCGAAACTAATTCTAGTAATTTTTTATGCGCAAATGACGCAGAAGTGGACTTTGTGCTCTCCAAACAGCACTTATCGTCGCATTAAAGTAATCTCAACTACCAGAGCGACAATAAAGTGCTTAGCTACCAATGATCGTTACTGCCTATGAACCAAATTATTACCAAAGATTGGACTGAACTGTTCTTTGAACTGTTCTGGCCACCAGCTTCAAAGTAACGGGTTGATGACAACTAAGGAACTGTTAAGTCCCAGAATAGTAAATCATTTTCAGTGGACAATATTATATGTCGTTATTTTCCTACAACTAATTTAATGCCACTTAGTCAGAGCTCAAACTAATAACAGTGCTATATTCGCGAATACCCTAATTTCTTTTTGTTATTTTCAAGTATCTAATGTTTCAGTTTAAGGCTGTCATGAGTGTAAATTTGCTGTTAAAAGTATGGAATTTTGTAAACATTTAATACGCTCGTAAAAATCAGACTAGGGGAAAATTTTGTCTGAACAATAAAAAATTAGATATATCTGACATTTATTTCTATGTTTTTTATCGTTTGAACAAAATATATTTTCACTTATAATCTCCCTAGTGCTTAAATTATTTCTGGAAATTTTTCCGAAGGAACGCATATTTTGAAAATTTTCCCGAGTCGCAGACGAGGGAAAATTTTCTAGAAAATTGCGTGATTGAGGAAAAATTTCCGGACATTAATTCAAGGACGTGGGCGATTCGGTAAGAAAATTTTTCAACCAACATTTATTTTAAAAATTTGACATGTTTCATTTTGAAACTTATTTCGCCAAAATAGTTGGCTTGACAGGTACAATGTCTTCCTAGTACTACTACTTGTGGTGCATGACATATTTTTTTTTCTTAAACGTCACATAAATTAATCGCATTTCACGCGTTTTTTTAAATTCAAAAATGGCTCGTTTTGGAAATGAAAATTACGAAAACATAAAAACAAAATGTTCCTTTTACTTTAGTAATAAATGAGACATTTAATTTTTTAATTCAAATATTTACCTTTGCAATACAATTCACTTAGTATTACTAAAATAGAAGGAAAGTAAGTTTTTGTAGAAAAGCGATGCCTAAGGCAGTTTATTAAAAATTCTTATTAAAACATAAAAAACACATTCATTTCATTTTTGGTAATAAAAAAGGCATTTGATTTTTGAATTTAAATATTTATCTTTGCAACACAATTCACTTAGTGTTACTAAAATAAAAGGAAAGTAAGTTTTTGTAGAAAAGTGGTCTATGGCAATTTATCAATGATTCTTATTAAAACATAAAATAAACATATTCCTTGCACTTTAGTAATAAAAAAGGCGTTTAATTTTTAAATTCAAATATTTATCTTTGCAGTATAATTCACTTAGTATTACTAAAATAGAAGGAAAGTAAGTTTTTGTAGAAATGCAATGTCTATGACAGATTATTAATGATTCTTATTAAACATAAAAAACAGCACATTACAGTCACTTTAGTAATAAAAAAAGGCATTTAATTTTTGAATTCAGATATTTATGTTTGCAGTATAATTCAATTATTATTACTAAAATAGAAGGAAAGTAAGTTTTTGTGGGAAACCGATGTCTATGGCAATATATCAATGATTCTTAAGAAATCATAACTGCAATCAAGTAGGCTTAGGCTTGTGATGTCAAAATCGTCTTCGCTATACGTCACGTTGACAGTAATTTTCTCTAGCTTCTAATTGTTTACAATTAAATCATGGCAGTGAACAACCCAAAAATTAATTTAAAACCTTACAGTATATGTAATTCTTGCACCAAAATAGGGGACATTCTTATGTCTCATAAAAATTTAAAGTATTTGCCATATTTACTGAAAAAAACTGGAATCAGTCCGCATCAAGAAAACCTTTTCGCAGCTATTCAAAAGATTTTGGAGAAAGATATCACATCTTTTTTACGTAAAACCAGGGCTCAGCAGAACAAAATTTCATCAAATTATTACATCTATTTTATGAAACACAGACATCTGATGGAAATGAAAAATAAAGGTAATAATTATGCTCCGCGTTACTCTCCGTTGCGAAGAGAAGAGTTCCAGCCAGAATTTCAAAAACATTTAGCGTTGATAGGAGAAATCTCGGAACAAATATTTGGTAAATAATTAATTGTATCTACTTATTATTTTTAAATAAATAAAAACATTACAAAACAAAATTCTGGATAGGTACTAATTTTTTAACCATATGATAGCTGTCAAAAAAAATGTCCACTTATTAATTTTGTTTACCTAGCTTGGCAGGACGAAAAAAAAATTCGAAAAATTTGAAGATTGCCATGGGCAACTGTCGGAATTACAATATGTAGTTGGCTTAAAATGACAGGTGTAAAATTTTCTGTAAAATTCACAACAGGTTAAAAATTACTTTATTATTTCTATTACGCAAAATGGCTTCTAATACCGTCAGTGACACCAAAAAAATGACGAAGTTAGAATGTGGCTGCCCCAAACTATAATTTAACAACTTATAGTAACTTTTGCAACGTTCTGGAGACATACTTTAAAGTATGTGTTATAGTCTTTCCGAAGTCAGTTGAACATGTATAAAAACGCTTAGCAATAAAGTTTCAAAGAAATAAAGTGTACCTGTTTTGTAGAGGAAATGAGGGTCTATCATCTGTTGGCATCTGAATTTGAAAATTTCGACGAGCAAAAAAATTGGGGTAAATTTTAGCCGACGACCCTCCAATTGAGGCGCCCCTGACTAAAATTTTTGAAAAATTTTGTGATGAACTATTTCGACATTTAATGAGCGTTCACGATGTCAAAATTCATAATTTTCATTCAACCCATTTCGGAAATATTAAAAAAAAATGAATTTTTTGAGGCCCCATTTAGGGGCATAAATCCCTCAGAATGCATTCCTCGATCCATGATTGTATGAAAAAATATTCTTACTTTTGGCAATAGAACTAAGCGGTAAATTATTGGACACTAATTATGGGACACCCTGTATATTTTGCCTACCTAGAGCCTTGGTCTGAAAGAACGGTTTGATTTCAGTTAATAGGATTTTTTTTAAGAAATTCTTTTTTGAATTTATTTGGATATTTATCATATTCCGTTGAGGAGATTCTGAACGAACTATATCTCTCTTGAAAATGCTTGAGCAATCTTTAAGGTTCATCCTGTATAACGAGAGAACGCTTCAGTCGGAATCACAGGGCTCGGAACGGAGTTACTTTTTAGTAAAAAGTTACTTTTTTATAAAAAAGTCCCTAAAAGTTACATTTTTGCACATTTTGTTACTAAAGTTACTTTTTCTCAAATTGTCGGAAATATTTTCTATGTGGCAACTTCGCATAATATCGTCTCTGATGTTTAAAACAATGATACCAAGGAAGCTTGTGAGAATAGACCGTATTTGAGCGTCGATATCGTGCATTGGTATGATTGAATCGCGATTAGGAATATACTAATTTCATTGGACAATCCTTTGTTATATTTCTACTGCGTGATAATCTTACTTCGTGGTCTGTCTAGTACTCTGTCTTTTCTGTTCTGTGCTCAATGCTATCAACTGGCAATTTGCCTACAAATCATACAACAACTATTTGGAACGCAAGAAAGAAGAAGATATGGTTTTTACAGAATTACAAGAAAAAGAGCGGGAGAAAAAAGGCAACAACAATTAAAAGAAGAAGAGATGAAAGCTTAGTTATTTATATATTATAGAGTTAGAAAAAGAATGCAAACAAACAAATGAACAGTTCAAAGGAAATAAAAGAATTACAGAAAAATTACTTTCTGCAGGAAACCAAAAACTTACGAATGCTATGAAAAAGAAAAGTTTTGAGGACATAGCCGTAGCACAATCTCTTTTGAGGGCTGCCGAGAAGCAAAGGGAACTTAAAATTACTCAGTCAAAAATGTTAGACTCTTTAAAAGATAAAATTGACAAGAAAAGAAAGAAAACATACGAAGCAAATGAGTCAAAGAAAAAGAAAATTAAGTAAATAAATCGGTTTATATTTTATGTTTTGTTAAAAGGAAAAATGTTATTACATTATTACAAAAATCTATTAATAGTAGATATTTATTATTTTGTTATATGTTATGTAAAAATATAGAAATAAATATTCTTTTATTTGAAATATATTTTTTAAAGAATTATTAGTATTTATGTAAATTAAAAAAACACATTCGGTTTCAGTTGAATTATTTTTTAAGCTTGAAGTAATGACATCCATACCTACGGAATGTGTTACATTAATACGTTTTTAGAAAGCTAGTGACCGTTTATTAATTTAATTGTGATTAATAAGGTTACATTTTGGATACTTTTTCTGCAGATTACACTGAGAGAAATGGGCTTATTAAACTGTTTATCTAGTAATAATGTGTATAGCGCATATTAAAACTTTTATAACCAATATACAACTTTTATTAAAAAAAAAACAATCATCTCCATACTCATTATTCAATCAGTTTAACTGGAAGGTGCTTAATACACCTTATTCATCTATGAAATAAAGGTTATAATGAATTACTTATACATTATTAGGTGTTATAGACTTTATGTTCCAATTGTATAGTAGGGAAGATTTGTTGTATAAAGACCA
>NW_019416373.1:565949-612521 GCF_000390285.2 Anoplophora glabripennis | reverse complement strand
TTGTGATGTCAAAATCGTCTTCGCTATACGTCACGTTGACAGTCATTTTCTCTAGCTTCTAATTGTTTACAATTAAATCATGGCAGTGAACAACCAAAAAACTAATTTAAAACCTTATAGTATATGTAATTCTTGCACCAAAATAGGGGACATTCTTATGTCTCATAAAAATTTAAAGTATTTGCCATATTTACTGAAAAAAACTGGAATCAGTCCGCATCAAGAAAACCTTTTCGCAGCTATTCAAAAGATTTTGGAGAAAGATATCACATCTTTTTTACGTAAAACCAGGGCTCAGCAGAACAAAATTTCATCAAATTATTACATATATTTTATGAAACACAGACATCTGATGGAAATGAAAAATAAAGGTAATAATTATGCTCCGCGTTACTCTCCGTTGCGAAGAGAAGAGTTCCAGCCAGAATTTCAAAAACATTTAGCGTTGATAGGAGAAATCTCGGAACAAATATTTGGTAAATAATTAATTGTATCTACTTATTATTTTTAAATAAATAAAAACATTACAAAACAAAATTCTGGATAGGTACTAATTTTTTAACCATATGATAGCTGTCAAAAAAAATGTCCACTTATTAATTTTGTTTACCTAGCTTGGCAGGACGAAAAAAAAATTCGAAAAATTTGAAGATTGCCATGGGCAACTGTCGGAATTACAATATGTAGTTGGCTTAAAATGACAGGTGTAAAATTTTCTGTAAAATTCACAACAGGTTAAAAATTACTTTATTATTTCTATTACGCAAAATGGCTTCTAATACCGTCAGTGACACCAAAAAAATGACGAAGTTAGAATGTGGCTGCCCCAAACTATAATTTAACAACTTATAGTAACTTTTGCAACGTTCTGGAGACATACTTTAAAGTATGTGTTATAGTCTTTCCGAAGTCAGTTGTATAAAACATGTATAAAAACGCTTAGCAATAAAGTTTCAAAGAAATAAAGTGTACCTGTTTTGTAGAGGAAATGAGGGTCTATCATCTGTTGGCATCTGAATTTGATAATTTCGACGAGCAAAAAAATTGGGGTAAATTTTAGCCGACGACCCCCCAATTGAGGCGCCCCTGACTAAAATTTTTGAAAAATTTTATGATGAACTATTTCGACATTTAATGAGCGGTCACGATGTCAAAATTCATAATTTTCATTCAACCCATTTCGGAAATATTAAAAAAAAATGAATTTTTTGAGGCCCCATTTAGGGGCATAAATCCCTCAGAATGCATTCCTCGATCCATGATTGTATGAAAAAATATTCTTACTTTTGGCAATAGAACCAAGCGGTAAATTATTGGACACTAATTATGGGACACCCTGTATATTTTGCCTACCTAGAGCCTTGGTCTGAAAGAACGGTTTGATTTCAGTTAATAGGATTTTTTTTAAGAAATTCTTTTTTGAATTTATTTGGAAACCTTTATTAAAATATTTATCATATTCCGTTGAGGAGATTCTGAACGAACTATATCTCTCTTGAAAATGCTTGAGCAATCTTTAAGATCCAACACTGCTAAAGATTTTTAATAGGCGCTATTACCTGCTTGCTTAACAAAGCTCATTATTAGATGTCAGAGTTCAAAACAGAACAAAGAAACGAAGTCCACGTATGTGTCAGCCGACGAAACATCAACGGTCATAATATTTAATAAAGTCAATTAAAGAGGTATTTTAATTAAGCTCAGCTCTAATAAGCTGTTCGCAGCTGTTGAGCTGATGGAATTTTTTAACTAGGTTCATCCTATCTCCTGAAGAGTAAGTATGTACAAAATAATTATTACTTCAACAGCGAATATAAGGCGGTGTTTATGTAATAACTTAAATAAAAATTAATTACGTCTAACTCGGAGACCGTATTGAAGACGGCAAATACTTATCTCCACCCTCGCTGAGGCATTCCTGAATTTTCAGTTTGAATTTTAATGCTAAAACTAAAACCAATTCCGCAGTTATCAGATTTAAAACTTTATTAAGTTGAACGTCAACAGATGCCTGAATTGCTTTCTTTTCCTCCGCCGCGATAAAAAAGTTAATAAACCTTTTTCCGAAATTTACTCAAGATACACTGGCTGCCGTATCACCTAACCTCAGAATAATTTCCTTTTATTGCTCTTGCATAATTTTATGTCTACACGGAGAGAATTGTAAAATGTGTATTGAAACAAAAACAAATCTATCAGAAATTGTTTTTTCTATAATATCCAATGCACAACTAAGATAATTAATTTGTCAAAAAAACACTAGACATATATGTATTCCGATTTCGAACTTATTAGTTCTGTTCATAGTCTGTAGAATATAAACAGATCATTCGTTGGTCGCCTCACCTGTCATGATATGCTGATGCATTTTCGTCCCTCTCCCAGATTTATTTTTTACTTGTAGGAACGCCATCACCATGAACTAATTGCTTTAAATACCCTCAGAAGTAAAAATCTATGAGGACCATGGAAATTTACTTCCTCGATCTATTTGACGTTGAGGAAACGCCTGATTGAGATGGTTTCTGACAATAGTGTTACGATGGGTAGAAGCCCCATCACGTAGGAACCATATTCTTCGACAGAAAAGTGTCTTCCAAAATATCTAAAACCTGTAAGTTTAAGAACTGTGACCCATCTAGTCGAGGTAGAATATGAACTAGTCCTAAAATATTGTCCCCAATTGTTCCATATCACACTTTAAAGGAGAATTCGTGCTAGAAGTGGTGTTCCTTTACTCTATACATGTAAATTCTTTCAACGGATATGCCTCTACATGTAATAGCTGCCTCGCCTGTAAATGCTATACGTCTTATGCATTTGAAGAATTCTATTGCAGAATGTTATTCTTAGGGCTAGGTCCAGCGCTAGAAGATTGGATAAGCCCTTGAGTGTGAAGCACATAGACGATAGCTGCTGACAGCCACCAGATATTTATCTCTAGATTCTCTTCCACCATATCCGGAATTTCTTCTTCTTCATCAGCTGTTATTGAAGGTTAGAAACATTTTTTCGTAATGACTTAAAACTACAACTTTTTCTTAATCTATCGAAAAGGGCAGCGAAATATGTGTGACTTGGTTGTATACAGTTTCATCTGACACAGATATATAATCTTTCAGGGTGAAGGACGTAATATACAGTGTGGACCATTTTAGTGATGCATAATGGTATCCTGGAAACTACAAGAGATAGGAAAATAGTTAAATAGGAAAAGTTTTAGATAGTTCTGTTGCTAACTTGATGGCGTTTGCAGACCTGTCGTAGCTCTTCAGATTTTTGAGTTATTTTCGAAAAAATAAATGTGGCGTTTTTTGAAAATCGTCTGTAACTTTTTTATTTAGAGGAATTTTTAAAATCTGAAAACAATTTTTCACAGCAAGGTTTTTCAAGGAATTTTACTGTATATTTAGATTTTTATTGCGACGTTTCGATCCCGAGAAACCATCATCAACTTTCTTTTTTTCTTATGGTCTCCATATTGAATTTTAAGCTGAACAAATAGAACATTTTTTGGCTTTTTAATGATAAATATAGGTAAGAAAAAATTTCAAAAACAACCTCAAAAATCAATATTTCAATATTTTTAATAAATCTGGTAATACCGCCTAATTTTTTGAAACTATTATAGAATAGTCTCAAATGTTTGTAAAAATTTATCATTAATCTCATGGCGTTCAATGAGGAAATGATAGTAATGGCTACGTGTTTGCAAAGAAAAGTCCAATTAGTAGTCTATGAATCTCCATGACGACAATATTTTCATTTGTTTCAAACTGCTGACCATTTTGTACTATTGTTAATCATAGAGTTAACAGTCAGACTTGTTTTAAAAATCGTTAAAATGGTTTTGCGTTATTTCAATGAAGAAAAATGTGATATGTTAGGCTGCTATATTGAAAATAATAGAAATGCTATGGTTTTAAACAATTATATTGGAAATTATTTCGAAAGACAACCACCAAATTAACGTTATTTTTCTAAACTTATGACAATTTTGAGAATGTTTGGGAGCTTTGAAAAGCCACATGCTAAGAACTATGGAAATATAATAATAAAACGGACAATCAAATAATAATTTTTTCAACAATAATCCAACATTGTCAATAAAAATTCCAAAGACAACAATTAGCCGGGTGTTAGAAAAATAAATATCACCCATCCAAGCCAAGCTTGAATTTTGTAATTGCTACGTCAATAAATGTCAAAATGAATAAATTTTCAATATGGGCACCTTCCACCTCCACACACATATTAAGTCCACGAATATTATTTGTTTGTACACGAAAAACTATTTCTGAGTTAATAAATTTAATAGGTCAGAAACGTCGATATTTGGTGTTTTTGCAAAATAATTTGGATTGGGAGGATAGTCCCAATTTCTTGGCCACCACGTTCTTCAGACTTTAACCCGATGGACTTCTTTCTGTGGGGATACCTGAACAATTTAGTGTATATAACACCATTCCAGATAAGGGATGAATTGCAACAAAGAATTAATTTCCATTGTGATAATATTAAACATACCCCAAAAATGCATTTTCGTGGACAAACCTATAACACTCGGAAGTGTGTGGAAGTGGAAGATGCCCACATTAAAATGTATTTTGGTAGTTTTCTTTTTTTAAATTATTTTTTTAACTTATTCTTGTTTTGTCTTTCTATTTTGTGTTATGTGTAAATTTGTCAAATTTTGCTAGTGAAAATTGCATTAGAAGACAGTAAGATTTTTTAGGGTCTTATTTTAAAAATATGCACGGTTCTAACATAGTAATTATGTCCAATTAAAGATTAAAAACCAAAAATGGTGGAGGCGTCGCTCGATGTGCAGTGTGACATAAAATCACAAATATTTCCTAAATTGTTAATTTTACCGAGTTGAACCAATCTTTGGAAAATACTTCAGGGAACTTATTTTTGATACAGGCAGATTGCGATCGTCATCTATGCAAAAATTCTGGGTTTCTTTCTAATTGACAGATTTTTTTAGGTTACGGAAAATATCTTCATACCTATATATTTATATGCATTCGAAAATTTTATAAGTACTATATATATTGCTTCATCTCTCAAAAATAGTTTTTTTAGTTGAGAAGAAACTACTTAAATTATTCTGCTTACAGCTGTAATAAAACCCTTTTATAGAATCTTTTTTAAAAAGCTTGTTGTGATATTATTTAACTCAAAAAGCTAAAATTATTTATAATTTAGTCATATAGTATTTTTAAATGACAATGTTATACAACA
The DNA here is from genome assembly GCF_000390285.2 of Anoplophora glabripennis. Classification (NCBI taxonomy): domain Eukaryota; kingdom Metazoa; phylum Arthropoda; class Insecta; order Coleoptera; family Cerambycidae; genus Anoplophora; species Anoplophora glabripennis. Next base: position 607,274 of record NW_019416373.1, on the reverse strand, counting down.
TTAATAGTGCAATCAATATACTGTATAAAAGCTTTAAAAATTGACCGGTAAGTGTTTATAACATTATAAAAAACAAGGAAGCAGCTATTACACTTTATACTTTTATAGAAGTTTCATTTACCACGTTTATAAAACTCTAAGAAAGCCTTTATAAAATTGTTGTATAATTTTACTATTAGAATATTCTAAAGGCTTTTTAATATACCAAAATTGCTATAGGAGCAAATTAACACCTTATTAAGGCATTAAAAATCTAAAAAGATACATTTGTTGTAATAGTAACATTTGTTTTAGTTGGGCGGTTTCTGTTAACTATTTCAATTCTTACTCTCAATTCCTTAAATAAAATTTCTGACTCAAAATAATAAAAGTTTTTAAATTAAACTGAATATAAAGGAAAGTTGTTGATTGAAGTGTTTATTTATTTATTTATTTATTTATTTATTTATCACATTTGGAATGCAAACAGGCTTGCTGCCCAAAACTGCATCCACTAATACAATTGTGAACATAGTGTAAACAAAACAAAAAAAAACTAACAGGAAATGGATACATCAGTGAAAAAATGTACAAAAATAAGTAAAAAGTTAATTAAAGGAACTGAATATTCCTAATAAATCTTTTGAAACTGCTGAGAGTAGTATTAAAAATATCAATATTAGAATCGACAAAGTACATATTATAATTAACAGTCATTCTATACAGTGGACTATTTAGTCCGAGATTGGTATGTTGGGTTGGTGTGCTAAATAAATTAGTCGTCCTCGTATTTCTAGAAGGAACATGAAAATTCAGTAAAGAAATTAAATAGGGACAGTCTAATAAATTATTCAATAATTTAAATAAAATAATAAAATCAGTGTGAATCCTTTTTTGTTCCAAAGGGACGATATTAAATTGTTGTTTAGTAGCTGATATGTCATCAACATTATAAATACCGTTGACCCTGAGATTAAGGTAACGCACAAATCTGTTCTGAACTCTTTCCAGTCTCAATTTGTATATGTTATAATTCGGACTCCAAATTACACATGCAAAATTAAGTCTGCTATAAACATAGGCATAGTACAAAGATTTAAGAGACTTTTCGTCTCTAAATTCCCTGCACGTCCTGAAAATGAAACCCAACATTCCATTACATTTTCGACAAACATAATCAATATGGTGACCAAAACTCAACCTACTGTCAAATATAACGCCTAAATCTTTTATTTCTGAGACACGCCGAAGCTCCTCATTATTAATCTGGTAATTAAAGATGTAGGGACTAATATTTTTAGTGAATGTAATTGAATGGCACTTATTAATGTTTAAAAATAATTTAAACCTATTACAATATTGCTCAATCCGGTTGATGTCCTGCTGAATACCCTGGCAATCAATTAGAGATGAAACTGCGCGAAAAACTTTCAGATCGTCTGCATAGAGGAGAAACTTAGAGTATTTGATACATTCGGCTAAGTCGTTGATATAAATAAGAAATAAGAGGGGTCCAAGATGGGAACCCTGGGGAACACCAGATGTAATGTGGACTGTATTGGAAAAATGACCATTTATTGCAACCATTTGAGATCTGTTATATATATAAGATGTAAACCAACGTAAAAGTTCACCGTGCACACCGATTCCCGCTAACTTAACAATTAATATATTATGATCAATTTTGTCAAAAGCTTTACTGAAATCGGTATACACGGCGTCAACCTGGATTCTCTTGTCCATGGAATTGCGAATATAATCACTATAGCTTAAGAGGTTAGTATCTATGGAACGCTTAGAAAAAAATCCATGTTGTTCAACAATTATAATATTTTTTAGAGATTCAAACAGAGCATCGTAAATTATGGATTCTAGTACTTTACTGAATATGGATAGTTTACTAATACCTCTATAATTCTTCACACAGTTTCTATCTCCGGTGTTCTTATAGATTGGAATGAGATATGCTTTTTTCCACATTGATGGAAATTCCCCTAATGTGAGAGACATATTAAATAAAATGGTTAATGGTACATATAGGGCTGTAGCACAATTTTTAATAAAGTAAGCAGGTATACCATCTGGACCGGCGCCTTTGTTGACATTGATTTTGTTAAGTTTATTAAATACATCCTGTTCAGTTAAATGAATTGAATTGATGTTGACGCTACCAGTATTTAGAAAAGATTTAAAAGGCACCTGATGATAAGGTTCATAAACACTTCGAAAATAGGTTGAAAAAAGGTCACACACACTGGGTCCCATAGCGGTACAATCATTATAATGCATCACATTGGGAATACCATTGTTACGTTTAAAGTTAGACACAAAATGCCACAGCTTCTTTGGATTTGACTGAACATCCTCCTCCACAGAACTTATATACTTACATTAAAAAGAGTTTGCAGGCGATATACCACGTATTGACGTGATGATAAGGTAAGGTGGAATATTACCGTCATTTTGCTGAATTACCGCTCAAAAATCGCCCAAAATTGGCACGGCGCAGTAATTAAATAGTAAGTATTATTAATTACCCGAAATTATCCTCCGTTCCGTTACGATCCCGCCTGGAAAGGAAGCAGGATTGATAGAGAACTTCAGGGCAGGACAGGGTGTTGTGAGGTAGGTAGTGGGGTACGCGCGTACGCTTTCAACATTTTCAGCCGCGGAGAGCTCAGTAACACGCGAGCCGCGCTCTGTCCAACTTGCACGGGGAGTTGGAGTTGAACCGGCGACCAGGACCCGCCCACTCCTCTGTTATCTGTGAGTAGTACATGTGTTGGTCCTAGCCGATACTGGCATCTCCGAGGAATTCCACGCATTGAACTCCACTTTTCAGGCGATATTTCAGCCGCTGGGACAGTCGCCAACTCGCGGACGCGCTCAGGCGAAACTTCCAGGAGACTTCAGCGACCGAGTTGTGAGCGGCGTTTCAGTGTTGTGTGGTTCGATGTGATGTGTGACTAATTTTTTTGCTGTTCCGGCGATGATAAGAATGGGGTTTACTTGTTTCTTCTTCTTTACGCTAGGATTACTTCCCGAGGCCTTCACGCAAGGTGAGAGCGACTTGTCTATACGTTGGCCCCCTGAAAACTTACCGTAGAAGAGGTCTGAAATATCTTGACTTGTTTTTGTAAATATCCTTTATTATTCTTATATTTTTTGTTTACTTCAAAGTTACTACGCAAATTCAAATGAATTATGCAAAAGATATTTAACATCGGAGGTAAAATTCTTAGCACATAGTTTCGCAAGAAACAACTACTTTACGTACTACACACCTCGACTAAAATTGGACTATACTAGCAAACTAATAAATAATACTACAATTTTTGTTTGAATATAAAAATATTAGAAAGATTAAATTTTATTTTTAGTAAATTATGCAGCAATTTCATTTCCAATGATTGTGATTTTTCTTATTGTCTGATGATGGCACAATGGCCGAAACTAGTAAGAAAGAAAAAAAAAAACACTTCTATACTGAATTAAAAATGACTTTAATTTGCCCCACCACACTTACTTGACATGCTGAATTTATTAAATAATGAAATATTTCAGAGATGTTTATTTTATTCTTGTTCTAGTATGGATATGACAAAGACAATCACGATAGTAGATCTTAGCTATTTCTGCATTTTACGGACTATTTTTTAAGTGGCTTCGTTGTAAATGGAATTAATATATACTAATAGAGAAAAATTATATATAAAGCCTAAATCTTTCAGAAAAAATAAAATTTGGACACAGAAATGTCAAAACGACATGAATAGATTAAAGTAAACTGTTTCTTTTAACCTCACTAATATTTGATGTTTTACTTTAATGCATATTTTATTATTAGCTTTTTATTTGTAATTTTACTTTATTTTAAAACCACTGAGCTAAATCAAATAAATTTAAAAAAATTGATTTTCTCGACACTTTTTGCACTTGTTTCAATATTTCATTTTTAATATACAGGGTGTTTCAGAAAGATCTCCCGTAAATTCAGGGGGTGATAGTACGACAAAAAATAAGTACTTTTTGTCTTACGAACTATATGTCTATTTCCTCTTGTTTTCGACAGAGCTACAAAAATATTTTTTTAAATAGAATTTTTACGAGAATTTACAAACGGTGCGAAATATTTTTATAAAATTTGGTATTCCGGGGTTTTTAAGGACGCCAAATACGCTGGTCTAATTATTTTTTATATATTTTATAGAGGGCGCTAGTTATACTATATTCGTATTACATTTTAAGTTCTAATTTTTTTGAGGTTAGGTTTTTCGGCCTCCAATTTCTAATGCACAATTTTATTTTCTAAAAATAATGTACTCTTATTAGAACTTCCTAGTGATTGTTAGTGACTGTAGTTAGTAATGACTAATTACAGTCACTAAAATTTTGATATAAAGTTAATTAGAGTTTAAAATATTACTGAGAATGTATGCGTTGTTTATGAGACATCCATCAATAAGTTTTGACATAAGCCTACTTTGAGAAAAGTCACTTATTTTGTTCACCGTAATATTGTAAGAGTTCAGTTAAAAGCATTTTTTCTCGAAAACCGTCCACATTAGGAAGTTCTAACAAGAGTACATTATTTTTAGAAAATAAAATTGTACATTAGAAATTGCCCGAATGGTAAAAAACCTATCGTTAAAAAAAATTAGAACCTAAAATGTAATAGGGATGTAACTAGCGCCCTCTATGAAATATCCAAAAAATAATTAGACCAGCGTATTTGACATCCTTAAAAACCCCGGAATACCAAATTTCATAAAAATATTTCACACCGTTTGGAAATTTTCATAAAAATTCTATTTAAAAAATTTTAATTTGTCGCTCTGTATCTCGAAAACAAGAGGAGATAGACATATAGTTCATGACACAAATAATTCTTATTTTTTGTCGTACTATCACCCCCTGAATTTACGGGAGGTCTTTCTGAAACACAATGTAGATGTATTTCATAATATGTAATTTTGTTCTATAAATGTATATTAATCCCATTTTCAAAAGCCCACGTGAGAAAGCAATACACAGAACGCAGAAGTAGTAAGGATCTGGTTTTCAGTGGCTATTTTTGTGGATTGGATTTTGTCAAAGATAATGTTAGAACAACAAGAATAAAATATATTTCCAATAGGTATATTTTAAAACATTACTAAATCATTTCATTTGCCAGGTATGTGTTCTGCAATTAATAGTATCTTGATTTATAGGTTCGATATCTTTTACATACCCACATTTTCAGTAACGAAATTATGGTTTGATTTTATGAATTTATTCGAATTCGTTTAATGCCTTTGAAATAGCAAAAAAAGTCGATCTCTCAACGAAAATTCGTTATAATACTAAATATTGATCAGTGTAGGTTAGGGGTAGGTTAGAGTTCCTTTAAAGATTCTGTACAATCTTTTATTTTCTTTCCTACTAGCGTCAGCTTTACGGCCATCATCAGGAAAAAGCTAATAATCACATCGAAATTTGTTCAAAGTTTATACTCGTATGTACACAAAACAATATTAAACAAATACATATTGAAATTAGTTATATTCCAGTTATGTTTATATTGACAATACTATGAGAAAAAATGACTTCATATAACTACCAATAGATAACATTATGAAAATACCGATCATTTTCAGGTCTTGATGGCGTAAAAGCGAAAGAAAATAAATTATTGTGCTGAATTATAAAAATTTACTCTGCATATATAACTCGATTCCCTATTGCGATTGTTAAAGTTAGATATTGGGTGCAAAAGCCAGATAGTAAATTAAAATGAAAGTTTATGTAAAAATTATGAAGGAACTTAAATAATACAGGGTGTCCTGGGAATAAATGCAAGAAATTTAGGGGGCAAGATCATAAAAATCTCTATGTTAATTTTTTGAATACTTAATATTGTCGGAGTTTATTTTTTTAAATTAACTTTTTTTTAGGTTGGATGTTTTTTTTTTCAATTTAGTACACTCTCTTATTATTGGCAACAAACTGTGTCAATAAAAATACAATCACAAAAATTCTGAAACTTTAATTGACTCTAATTGATATCGATAATAACTTTTTATACAGGGTGTCTCAAGGAGAGGTGAACAAACTTTAGGGGGCAATCTTAGGCAAAAATAAGCAAAAGGTTTATATATACTTTAGTTGGGGATCACATCGTTTTCGAGATAAAGACCTCCACTTTCGAAAAAAAATACGTACTTTTCTATATTTCAATAACGCTTCAAATTAATTAATATCGACAGTAATATTTAAAAAAGCATGCTGATGACTTTGTGCAGTTGACAGCGTCAAACGTAACCTATAGGCTATTTTATAAATATTTACTCACGTTTGATTAACTCAACACATTTTGTTAAATTTTGGTGTTTCAATTTTTAAAGATATTTAATAATAAAGATGCTTAATTTTGATGATTGTGTATTTTTCAACCTATAATAAATGTACTACAAAACAAACGTTTACTTAACTAAAAAAAACAATAATAGTAAGACATAATTAAAAAAAAAACAAGACTGAGATTATGTTACTGGGATAAGTTAATTAAGTTATAGGAAAAATGTCTTATGGTGAAATACCACTATTTTAATGAAATTACTATCCTCTGACATTTTCCTGACATTTTTCTAGATCACCCTGTATGAAAAATATTGCTAATACATATTATCTAAGTATACCAAATAACGTCGTGTATAGAAACTTTTAAAAATTATGTTGTAGTCTGTTAAAAAATTATGCAATATGTCGAAATTAGAAAAATTATCCTCCTTAGAAATTATAAATTTATAATAATAATTATATTTTTCTAATTGAATATTTAAAAATTTATCAAAGATTTTTAGGTTTGTATGGATAAAACATTTTTCGTTTTCATATAAAATATAACATAAAAATNACAAATTTTCATTTGGACTCAAATTTAATCTGCTTACTAACCATTAAGAACTCAAAACACTGACACAATTGTAAAATACTAGAAAAAATTATAAGGTTGGCACTCAAACGTAAAAAAACATTTTTTAAATAATTTATTTAAATAATTTTATACTTTCAAAAAATTTTTGGCGGTCCTGTATTTTACATTCCGCGGTCCGGACCTGGACCGCGGTCCGCCAGTTGCCGACCCCTGCTCTATGGATACCTTTCTTGATATAACTCTACAGCTCTTCTTGAATTTTTTTGTGACTTGCAGTAAATTAGCAACATATCAACTTTTTCTGAATGAGAAAACATTTTGTAAGCACGAAAGTTATACGTTTGACGTTCATATTGAGTAATGACAAGTATTTCGTGACATTTATGTACTTTAAACAACGACGATCCTTCCACCTAATTTGATTTTTAGGTGGTATTTTTTTTAAGATTCTTTAGGACGATGTTGCTTATAACTTTTAAACAAGAAGTAATAAAGAAAAATATTTCTAGGAAATGTTTATTAGAAAAAATAGAGTCTATTAACATGAAAAAAAATGAAAGTAAAGAATCGACAAAATGTCGACAAAGTGTAATAAGATAATATTTTTTTTTGTAATACCTAATCAAGATCAGAAAAGAAAAAAAGTTTACCGGGCGTCACCAATTAAATAATAGTTTTTCTTATTTTCACGAATTGCATTTTTGTTATACAGTTTTTTTATAGCAAAAAATATAGAACCCACATAAAAAAGATGAAATACTTGTGTTTTTTTCTGATGGAATTTAGGACGCTTAATTTGACACGCTGGCAAAAAAATATCTGGGAAAAATATTATTAAGGAGCCAGACCCCTGAAAAATAGCTATTATTTTATGCATTAAGAACGTACAACTATATTAAAAACGACAACTTCCAATCCCATTTATTAGGGCCCTCGTACCATTCTTAGGAATAACCATTAATCATTGGAATAGGAAAATTGCGACTTAAAATTAATGGTCTTTTTTTTGGAACGCTTGATCTTATCTCCGCCGCTGTGCAAAGGAGTAACTTCTTAAGAGTAAGGGCCTTTCAGGTCGGAAAATATGAAAACACAATAAATCTGAATAAAGCAAACTTCAATAAAACACAATAGAAAATAAATGATATTTACTTTGTACGGAACACCGCCTTCGGACTACGCTTGGTTAGATCAAAACGGAACTGCTTTTAATTTATCCTAGATGTTAGTTTATACTTTTTATACGTACTTTAAGGTTTTGGTGAACAGGAACAGAGTGTATTGGAATTTAAACTAATTACCTTTGTTATAAAAACATAAAGGTTTTGTTTGTATCTGGACTGTATAAGAGAATACATTTATTTTCTTTTACTTCTTTAATTAACTTAACAAATAATTAAGATCTTTATTTACTTCTAACAGAGGAGTGAATTTTTGCGTTAGATAATGACAAGATAAACAAATTGAATCAATTGTTTTTTTTTTAACCGATCGACTGGTGCCCTTTTCGTGTTACCCTCTCAATATACAGAGTGTTCCATCTAAGAGGGATTCTTTTGTAACTCTGCAACTATAAAATTTATAAAATAATGGTTTTAATAATAAAAGTTGCCTCTAATCATGTCGGCCATGTTAAAAAAAATATTTTCAGCTTTACAGGATGTTCCAATTCGAGTGGGCGCTACATAACTCTGTTATTTTAAATGGAACACCCTGTATATTATTTCATTTTTGAATTCCTTGATTAATATTAGGTAGCGTTTACTAAATGTACATGGCGTTTAAAACTTACCGTTTTCGAGATATTCAGTTGTTTTTGAAAAAAATCACGATTTCAGCTCTCTAAATGACGCTAGATAGCATCTAAACCGTAATAAGAGTTGTAAACCTGCAGTTTTCACAGTTCGTTTTGGAATAAACTACTCTATCTTGTCATCTGTGAGCAAAGCGTGTATCTTATTCAGACTCGGAAATACTGAGACCTACATTTAATAATCTTACGAGTTGAAGAACAATTTTTTTCAAATGGAATTACCCATATTAATTGCCATGGGTGAATGCAAAATTGAATGCTCTTTCGACTGATATAATATTGTCCTTATCTCTAACAGTTTTTTAGAAAAATCAGGTTCTTTTCTAAATTCAGAAAAAGTAGCTATATAACAGCATCAAGAAGGCCTTGCAAAACCACTTTTCTCTCACATTTTAAATAATATGGGTCATTCCACTTGAATAAAAAAGTTTTTCAACTCGTAAGATTATTAAATGTAGGTCTCAATATTTCCGAGTTTGAATAACGTACATGTTTTACTCACAGATGACAAGATAGAGTAATTTATGCCAAAACAAACTGTGGAAACTGCTGGTTTAGTTTTTGTGATATGTCCACAACTTGTGTTTTTTTATATGGAACACATGTATTTTATTTCATAAACGGAAAGAGAGCTAAAAATGCATTGCAAAAATATATACTTTACTTATTATTTTTTGTATAGATTTGCGGAAAATATAAAATTTTCAAAATACCAGCGATATTTATGTTTCCTGACTGTGAAGGCTTTGAAAACAAACAAGGTTGACATTAGAAGCGAGTTAACACAAACAAGTCCGAACAAGTCTTTACTCAAATGAAGATAAACACAGTTTAATAAAATGTTTTAATTCTTTATTCTAGTCTATTTCGAAAATATTTGTTGTAATTTTACACAACGTTGCCAAAATGTTACCTATTAAAAATAATCGGTAGAGAGCCCAGAAATTGGTTTTGAATTTATAATCGCCTCAGTTTGAGCGAGTACGATACTGCGCTCTCAAAAAGTCAAATACGAATTTCCGACAATTCCTTTTAAGTGAAATTTTGTGCTTTTAATAGCCGCCTCCCATTTACCTCCCCAATGTGGACTTTTCGGAGGTATAAATTCCCATTATGTTTCATTACCAGATGGAAAAGTTTATATTTTATCAACTGGTCGTTGAGATTTAAACAATGTGTGTAATTGAACCTTTGATTGAACATGCACCCTTAAATTGTAGAATTAGAACCAATATATAGGGTGTTACAAAATGGTAGTACCACATTATCTGAAGTTATTTTTAAGAAAACGGTCATATATTTCAATGGGATTCGGCCAAAATTATGGAGAACGAAAATAATAGCTTTAAAAAAATGAAAAGAGACCGCGATTATTTTGTTGAACGGTAAAGGATCTCTTTGTTGGCTATAAATACTTAAAGATGAAGTAAGTAATAAAAGAATACACATCATATAATATCTCTAACTAAGGAAACAGGCAAAAACAAAAAATTAAAAGTATCAACACTAATTAAAAAACGAAAAGTGATTATGAATTCAGAAGACTAAATCGATCTTCATCTATTCCTGAACATCCCGTATACTAAAAAAGAAGCTCCCAAATGAAAAACGTCATGAGAGATATAAATGTGTATCTGTTGTTTGTCTATCGCAAATTAAGTAAAATTTTGTTTCTCTTTAAAAAATATTTATTGAAATACTTTTATTAAGGCGAACTGCAATTTTTGCTGTGAAAATTGTTTCACGTGTGGCAAGTTACTATAATTTTCATTATGTAGATATGACTTGAACAGCAAATATCTAAATTTGAAATAAATAACACCTGCTTCGTGCACGCGATATATCAGTTTGTGTAAATCAAAATTATCGAATCAGACAAATAAGTGGATTATATTCGCATGTAATATAATATTTTTAGTATTTTATCGAAATATATCAGCTTATGTGACCAAGATATGGCTGGACGAAAATTCCTCCACAAGAACAATATTTCTTTGATCATAATTAAATACGTAGTTATGCAAATCAAAAGACGAGTAAATTTAATTTTTCATTCTATATATGTTTATCAATGACCCATGATATATTAATATTTTAATTATGTATCTTAAATTAAACCAGACTCAAATTTATCAAACAAGAAGCCAAAACAAGTTTGGAGGATTTTAAAAAAATATTTGTAATATGCTTGGAATGCAACCATGACATTTTCATAAAAAGTTATATATCTGTGCATTCATATATTTTAACATCTAAAAATTAATTCCTTACTTAATTACTGTATCTATTAAAGAATCTGTTTCATACCCGGATATGGATGTATCAACAAAATCATAATATATGTATCTTTTGTAGATAATGATAATTGCAGTAATTTTTTATTAAAATTTGTTTTGTTGGTTTGCTTCAAAATATTTATAGTTGATAAGAAATAATATATTTCAATAAGATTAATTTTAAACAGCTTCATCAATATAAGGTACTGTAATCAAGGCTTTTTGAAGAGTCGTTGTACTCTAGAAATTCACTTATAGCAGGATCATATTTGATGCAAAGTAATAAATCAATGCCTGTCAAGGGATCCAGTGCAGTACGGTTTTAAGGGGTTTAGAAATTGAATAATTTCTTTATCCATAAGCTATATTGTCTGTGCTAGTACCTAAATGCTTTGTCACAATAGGATCCTTAGCAATATCTTTCAGTATTTACCTCACAAACAATTAACGCCGTTTTCTTGGCACATGTAGTACTGTCATATAAATAACTACCTTAAGTTGACACAAAAAAACTAAGATTTTTTAATTAAGTAGATTGTTAAAATATGCACTGGGCATTGGTGTAATACCAAGATTACCAATCTGGTAACCATAGCAACGCACTACTGACATAGGTATTACTCGCACTCGCCACACGAGCGCCTAAAGTGATGTTCCGTCCCCGTACATCAAAATGATCGGAATCGCTACAAGGTGCCTCCATTTGACTAATTAAAGGTACACCGTCGAAACGTCAACAACAATTATGACTGAATTTATACGGTGTGGTATCGATTTTCCACTGTTGTAATACATAAGCATTCCGAGAATTGTGTGGAACCAGCAATGTTCGTTTATTTTTCAGTTCAGCCCTAGAATCAAGATGTATTAATTATTCAAAAAGGTCGGGTATTCTTTTTTCGGAATTGGAAGTGAATCTTGGAGTCGGATCCAGTATGTAACGTATAATTTAGTGTCCCTCCACTTCCAATTATTGCTGTGGGCTGTAAAAAACTTAGATAGTAATCTACGTTCGAGAAAGTATTAAAAAAATTACGCCAGAAGTTTTTTCCATCGAATAGACTGTCTATATTTTCCAACAGAAATTATTACCGTCCAGGAAAATGTGGTTAGCAAACCACCTACGTCAAAGAAAATGTAGGAAAAGGACATTACAATCGAGGATTATCTTTCCTCTAGCGTGTGCTATACAAGTTTTAATAATTAGCTTCATAACAACCCTCTGATTTTCATTTCCAGGCTACAAGAGAAGATAAATATCAAACTGCTTTCGGTGTGCATACTGTGAAGTACGAGTTCGTAGAAACTACTTTTATCCAAGAGTTTTAGATCTAGGTAATTTCTCTAAGGCCTACTTAGATTAAATATACATAAACCAAATTTTTTATCAAGTATGTTTTTTTCCGTAGAATGTATCCTTTCTTTCACTCACTGGACTGCTATAATATTACGACATGCCTACCAACAAAATTGTCGGTTAGAAATAAAAGAGAAATCAAACTTAAACCTACTCTCAATAAGAGTAATAGTTGTCGTCGCTTATTTAAACTTTTATCCGTTTCTGGCGCTGATTAAATTTTGTTTGGGGGTTTTGTTTTAGATTTATCTTCTCCCGGATTTAATCATTTAACTGCACTGCGTTGGCCAGGAGCAATTACGCGGAAACATCAACGTCTGCAGCTGCGTTGCTGTTTGTTTCCGGAAATTGGCACTATACTTTTTGTTTTAAGATCTTGCTTAAGCAGCTCTCACCCGAATGTTTTTTGCTACAGGCAGTTTCAGACGAACGGAATGATTTGTTTCTTTCAGATACAAATGTAATTATACAAATGTAACTCCCATCAGATCGACACTTCTACGTGGAAATAAATGTATTTTCCGCAATCTTAATGTAATTTTACTTAAAGAAACAAAATCATTGGTTGTTTCTTTCGGATACAAATGTAATTATACAAATATAGATCTTATTACATTAAATTTACAATAGTTATATACTTCTCTGCAAATTTAATGTAATTTTACCTGAATTCCAAACGAAGTCATTTTTTTCTTAAGGAAATAAATGTAATTATACAAATATAGATCTTATTACATTAAATTTGCAATAGTTATATAATTCTCTGCAAATTTAATGTAATTTTACCTGAATTCCAAACGAAGTCATTTTTTTCTTAAGGAAATAAATGTAATTATACAAACAGTTCATGTTATATAGAAAATTTACACTCGATATTCAATTTTCTGTAAGCTTAATGTAATTTTACATGAATTCCAATATTTACGCTGGACATAACGTTATTTATTCCATATATTTAAAGTAATTTTACCTGAATTCTAACTAAATAAAATATTTTGCTTAATTTACAGCGCATATACGTTCTTTTTAAACTTAATGTAATTTTATCTGAATTCTAATAGAACAAATAAATTATATGCCAGTGAATTAGTTTGAATTTAAATCATTTTTTTATAGTAGTTATATAAAATATTGCATAGAAAATTTACAGTGAATATGCGCTTTTCTGAGAGATTAATGTAATTTTACCTGAATTCCAAACGAAATCATTTCTTTCTTAACGAAATAAAAGTAATTATAAAAACATAGTTTATTACATAGAAAATTTACACTCGATATACGGTTTTCTGTAAGATTAATGTATTTTACAGAAATTGTAAAGGAATAAAATAATTTATTTCGTAGGGATGTAAATGTAATTATAAGAATATAATTACAATTCCAATATTTATGCTGGGCATAACGTTATTCTATATTTTCTTTTTTGTCGATATAAATGTAATTATACAAATACAGTTCATAATACTTAGAAAATTTACAGCGGATATACCTTCTTTCTTTTGTAAACTTAATTTAATTTTACCTGAATTCTAATAGAACACATAAAATTCCAGTGAATTAATTTGAATTAAAATCAGTTCTTTCACAAATATAGTTATAAAATATTACATAGAAAATTTACAGCGGATATGCGTTTTTCTCAAAGTTTAATGTAATTTTACCTGCATTCTAAAAAAAATAATAATTTGTTTCTTGTAAACAATGATCGTAACGTTTTACTATATAGGCATATATTTAATGTAATCTTAGCTAAATTCTAAACGAATAGAATTTTATTTTTTTGCGAATATAAATGTAGGTATTTATTTATAATTATAATTTCTATTACTTCGAAAATTTGCACTGTAATTTTAATGTAGTTTTACCCAAATTCTAAAATAGTAAAATCTTTATTTTTATAGATATAAATGTAATGAATTCTATAAATATAATTTCGATTACTTAGAAAATTTAATGTAATTTTGACAGAATTGCAAACGAATAAAATAATTTATTTTTCATGGATATAAATATTTTTTCTGTTTTTGCTCTGTTTTTTAATAAATTTAGTGTAATTTTATATAAAAAAATACATTCATTTCTTTTGTTGAGAATATAAATCTAATTATATAAAATACATAGAAAATTCACATATGTAGTTTTCCGTAAGTTTATTGTAATTTTTCCTGAAATTCAAACTAATAAAACAATTTGTTTCTTAAGGACAAATATAATTACATAATTCATATTACCTGAAAAGTTTACAGTTTTGATCTCAATTATACAATATAATTCCTACTATTTCGGAAAGTTACTCGGATATAATATTAATTTATATATTTTTTGTAATTTGACAATTATGATTTATTCTCTTATTACTGATAAAAATAATGTACTTTCATCAAGTATTAGACATACTATTCTTCAGTATGTAAATTCAAATTATTTTATGTAATTTAACAATTTCCCCGCCCTTAACAATAGACAGCTATTTATCTGTTCATTTACTGTAAAATAAAAATAATTTTGCATGCAATAATTGTAATTTTATGAAAAAATTACACTTTTTTTGGTCAGTTTTGTCACAACTTCTAATCTCTCTTAAATGTGAAATTACAGGAGAAACATATGTTATTCATTACAATTCCCTGTATCTCTTTTTAGTGCCATTTGTAATTTATGTTGTACTTTTTGCTATAAATTAATGCAAAAAATTAAAGGGTCAAAAGAATTTCCGAAATTTTTCTGTGATTTTTTACATACTGTATTTAGGTGAAAAATGGTCGTATCGGGAATTAAAAAAGCATTTTGAAGCTCTAATATTCTAGTTTTCAGATTTTTCGGTCGAAATTTTTTAGGGGCTACGGTTATTATGCAATTCTAAGGAATAGCCCGACGAAAAAATTTTGCAATTTTTATTCGAAATTTTTTTCTTTTGTTTTGTTTTTTTGGAAAATCTTCTGGACATTGAAAAAAAGAAAATCCAATTGTTTCCAGCACGATTCGGCATTTCCGTCCTATGCTTCTGTTCATCAACTTTTAATTAAATTAATAATTCATACCGTTTTTTGAGACAATTTTCTAATTAATTTTTGTGCAGTCAGAAATCACTTAAAAATAGTTTTTTTTCAACTACCCTTTTCCTTCTCTGAAAAAAAATTTCAAAACTTTTTTTCATCAATTCTTCATATGTTATTTTAGACTAAAAACATGTATTGGGAAAGGACAAAAGTTATGTCGTATCTTTAAATGAGAGAAGTTATCAATTATGATTTCTTATTTAGAACTAGCTCTTCGTAAGCTGGGAAACGAATTTCCCCGAGCTGCGCAAACAGAATTATTTACTACTTAGAGAATACGCCGAAACATTGAGAAATAGAATCAAAAGGAGCCGAAATTGCGGCATTTATCGAGACCAGAACGATATGCAAACAGTAGTAAACAAATAAATCGAAGAAAGAATTTACATCTCACAAGGATCTTGATAGAATTGAAAAGTGGATCGTTACACCGCACCAATGTAAGTCGACAAAGGGGACATTAGGATGATAGCATAAAATTAAGTTACCATCCCATGGCTATATTCGGCAAAGTAAGCAGAGGTACAAAACAAGATTTTAATCTTTAAGCTTCTGTTCAGAGAGGCATATGATTTACTAAAGCCAGAAGAAAACTCTATACATTCTATTCCTTTGAAAAATATCCAGACTCATACATCATTAACGACCCGAACGGAAAGCAACTTCGGGAGATCTTTTTCAATCGGGGAACATTGGAAAGTGTAGTAAATTTCTGATTCTCCTAGTTTTCCATGTTTTGATACCTATCTCGTTTGCCACTTCAGTTTTATTTATATCTTTATTAAAATATTAATCATGAGTTATGAAAGAAAGTGCGCTAGTTGGATAACAAGAAACTGTCATGTCAAATCTGACTTGTGAATAAAATTGTACCAGCACACTTACAATTTTACAGTAACAGTTTGGATATGAAATTACATTAAAATCGTAAGTAATTTTGCAGACAGTCAAAACACAGTTGTAGCATATTTTGATGTAACCTCTTTATTTCTGGAATCCATCGTGAAATTATGTTTTGATGTTAATTTACGTCCTTGGTATTGGAATGCTCTTCCAGCCGTTTCGTAAATAAATAATCAGCAATAATGTGCGATCAAGAGAATCCTATGGCTGTACGGTTTATGTGGGTTAGACAGAATGTGGCTATAAGAGATAAGCTGTTGCCTCGAACAATGTATTAATAAATAAAGGTAACTGCGTTCTTTGGTACAACGTCGTAGCAGGGGGATTTCCGATCGAAACTTGAGTAATTTTATGACTTGATTATTATTAAACAGTACAAGTACCTCAGAAAATATTGTACAGAGCTTTCAGATAGTTTCAGTACTTAAACTAAACTTTGGAGTGGAATAATGAATGATTTATGATTCCCATCATCAGAATACTGCATTCTGTAACATACAGGGTGTTTCAGAAAGACCTTCCGTAAATACAGGGGGTGATAGTATGTCAAAAAATAAGAATTTTTTGCCATATGAACTATATCTCCTCTTGTTTTCACGATACAGAGATAGGAAATATCCAAAAAATAATTAGACCAGCGATTTTCGTAAAAATTCTATTTAAAAAAATTTATAATGATTTCCTCTCAGGCCCTATTAGAAAATAGCTTTCCATTAACGGAAAGGGTGCGTATTGTGAAAATTAAAAATATAATTTGTATCATTGTTGATCTTTTGTTAGCAGCAAATTGCAAAATCGCGTAACAAATGGTCTTTGCACATGAAACAGACACAACTACTCTTTCTTCAATGGTTAACATACAACCTTATACTACCGCTGCCACTAACAATACGCGCACTCTCAGCTACACACTCTCCGTACTCGTAATGAAATTTAAAATTCTTCACTCGCTCATCTGTCGTATAGCATTTTGTATAACCGCAAGGTGTTAGCAGTTAAGAAATAAGAAACAACTAATTTTAATGTACCGTTGAAACAATAAACAGCCAACAAAACATAAACAATTGAAATTTGACAAGGTGTACACTGAAGTAAACTTTTATAGTGCTACATTTGAGGGACTGACAAGTCATCCCGACAAACCGAATCTTTCGTTAGGAGCGACCAACCAACCAGCGGCAATGTGTCAGGCCTTTGAAGATATGGGTCTCCGGACAAATTGTGGACATATAAACAGATAGTTTTACATTTACCTTTTAGAAGTTACAAAGCTTATAGTCGAATCAGGCCGGACTTTTCATTTCGAGCGGAACGGAATCTAACGCCTGAGATTAAATGAATTTGCTCGTCCTCTGTAGCATATTATTTTCACATGTTAAACGGGCTTTCTTCTGTAACTAATCTAATTTTGTTAAAGGTTTAAATCGCAATAGTAGAAATCAGTAAAATATGATTTTTTTTAAGGAGGATCAAGTGCTATGAAAAAATGCAGCCTATTTCGTATTATTGAGAATATTGAGATATATTTTTTTGTAATACGAAATCAAATTCTGTGAATTAATTATTGTCGAATTATTTATCGATTTGTTTATTTGTTTCCAATTAATGCCAAAAATTTTAATATTTATCATAGTTCTTAAGAACTTATGGGAAATAAATGCATACCTCACAATCGAATTATGGGTGAAAAAATGCAAATGGGAAGACGAAACAAATATAGACATTTACCTGAATTATTAATTAATAGATGAGAGAAAGAAAATAGTATGTTACCGGACATTTCACAGAGAAATAAATTATCAAACAAAAAAAGTCCGGCAAACACGAAGAAGTAACGGCAACAGCGCAATACAGTATGAATGAGGTACCTCATGAGTTTTCGTGTTGCCCCAAATTAAAAAAAGAATAATCTCGATACGTTCATCATTAACCGAGATATGGCTAATTTTTCCAGCTCCATAGATTTGAAGCCGCTCGATCAGGTTCTGCCGCCTCGCTCTCCTCACTTGTTCACTAGACCGAGTAATAGAACGCATCGCCGCTATCTTATTTTTTGCAATTAAATTGTTGAATTCATCTTAATGTTAATGTAGGACATGAAAATATAGCTCTTAATGTATACTCTTTCCAAATTTCGGCATTTAATATTAATAATTAACGTCACAGCGTTTAAATAGAAAAATATATATATATCTCAGCTTCTAATCAACTTAGAACAACGATTTTTTTTAATTAGAAGAAAAGTGGTACTAACTAAACTATAGAGGTTAGTTAGTATTTCATTTTAAAATAATTATTTAACAATTTAATAAATGTTAACATTTTCTCAAAGTCATTTTTAAACAAATTAAATTTGAAAAATTAAATTCTCAGTAAATGCATATGTCAATACAACTATTTAGGTGCAAAAGCAACTAATGATTGAAACTCTACAACGCCTGTGAGCTTGGGAAAAATGATTTGAAAACAGTATCTTAGATAACAAATTCCGCCAACGCCAAATTAATGAAGCTTTCGTGCTGAAATTTTTATCACTTATTAAGGGTGCAAAGAGCTTCAAAAATCCTGAATTACAAGTGTCTACGATGAAAATTGCATTAATCATTAGCAATTGAAAAAAACGGCCATTTTCGACCATTTTTGAGCTCTCGCGCATAAACAAATTATCGGAATTTAATCGGACTTGTCTCATTGTACAGGTTTATTTAATACCTACCTTTTTTTGTATAAACCTTTTTTCGCTATGAATTACAGGTTGTTTACGAGAGTCAGAAAAAAACACTTTTCCATAACTTTGATCATTGTTTAAATAAAGTTTCCCAACTAGTCTCTGTACAACTTTTATATAAACTTTTTTTCTGTATTATGAATAAAAGGGAGTTATTTTACTTTCTCACACTAATGGCCCATCCTGTATATAACTTATTGATTTGATTTTAATTATATTATATTTATAATTTAACATTAATTTCAGTTAAATTTAGTTTCTTTTACGTTTCGGGATTACTTTCATGGCAAAGCATTTCGTAATTAATGTTGATACACCTTCATATCGTTAATTCCAGTTTATTTTGCCAATAAATAACTGATAATTGGCCGAAACGCGATTTCCCTAGTCACCCTCTATAAAAGGATGGGTGGATTGGATATGTGCAACCCCAATACATTAGGTAGGTACTAAAATCCCTTTGCGAGTTTCGGTCCATACACTTCTACTTGTATTTTCGTTCGCGCCATCACCTGCTATATAACATTATTAATGGTGAATGGTTCTGAGTGATGACTTAGAGAAAATTGTCTAGATCGAAATTTCTGTACATTTTTTCCCCTACGAACTCCTTCCGTCGTCGGAATGTTGAAGAATTCTTGGCGCATGTGATGAATTACTTTTTTTATTTGTTCTCGTACGTACCCAGATATGTAAATAACTTGAAACGTTTAAATAAAATAAAGGGCGTTTCCTTTTTATATGCACTAACTACACTTTGATCAAAAGGGTGTCGAATTAAATTTAAAATATTCTGTGGTATCTAAAAAACAGTAAAAACTAACATAATCAAATTGGTAACGTCCTTTAAAGTTGTCCTACAAATGATTCACTACAACTACCAGTGGCGTGGTTAACGGGTATTCAGTGCTCTTGTTTTAAATAGAATTTCTACGGCTATGAGCTCTTTTTTGAAATTTCATGACATTTTTGACGTTACCAATCAATTTTAAATGAAAAGCTGTTCATGCAAAATGGTCAAAATAAAAAAATTATTACAGTGCATGTATAAAGATAAATTTGTTAAACGTTATTTATTTGAAAACAGATCTTTAAAAACATACTGTAACTACTAAAGGATACAGTAGGAAGTAAAAGTAAGGCTACGCAGTAATGACCTTGAGTGAACTACAACAAAAAGAAGTAGAGAAGACGCACAAATTACATTGTTTAATTAAATAATGAATCATATTAATAATGATAAACATGTTTTGCTTATTTGACTAAGAACTACACTATTTCTCATGATATATTACTATAAAAATTACATGATATTGGAATAAACAAGAGTTAGATCTATTAAAATGTTATTTCAAAAACTAGATGCGAAAAGGCTTAAATTAGTAAAAAAATAAGTAATGGATTGGAAATAAAAATAGGTAGCCCACAAGGTACTGCACTTGGACCAATATTTTTGTAATATATAAATGGAACTACAAATTTACTTAATACTCTCATGAAAACAAGAAACACATAAAATGCTCAAAACGAGTTGACAATTATACAAGTTATTAAATAACAGTCATTTAATTATTAGTTATTAAAAAACTGACTTTATTGCTTTGTCTCTCCACACTTCCGTCCTTTCCTGACACTTCCTTATATGGGCATGTTTAATAAAAAGTAAACTGATAGGATAGAGGAACGCACAAGGGAACGCCCCTGTGACCGAAACAAAACTGAAGGCTCGGGAAGTAACGGCATCATTCAATCAGATCAACCTCTATGACTCCCCAGTGTCTCCGACATATATTAAAAAGTAAAAACATAATTCACTTATTAGCTGAATTAATAATACATATATTGTAACTACTTTTGTAAGCGTATGACATATTCCCATTGTAATACAAAGACGGGATTTTCAAAATGTGATCTGTATTAGATACTTGATTTAGCTCCAAAATACATATATTTAATGTTCTGTGTTATATATTTGTACGTCAGATCTTTAATATCCCAAGAAACTCTGTCCTCACTTGCACATTTTGACCCATTTATTCTGGAAATTGCTTTTGTAATCTATTTAGATAAAGATTACAGCTTTTTATTTTCCCAAAGTCTCCCCTCTCGACAGCCCTACTACTGTTTATTTATGACATTGTCTTCCTAAGCGGAAGATGCTCTCACTAGCCATCTTAAACGCACCTGCTATTCGCCATCAGAATTGATCGCGGCCTATATTTGTGAAACCAAATGGCATCGATTTAAATGTACCTGTGATTCCCGTTTATTTTCAGAGTAAATGTAACTACCAAATCAGAAAGTCTACAGTTTTGTTTTCGAATCATATTGCTACATATTTTCCACTGAACTGTATTTTTTTCAGTACCTAAGTCACAATTAAGGGGAAAAGTAATTATTCATACCAAGCTAATGTGAGCTTTATATCTATAAATAATGGTATAGTTATATGTCACAAGTCAAAGACCTTTACATTTTTTATTCGTCCTTTTCACTTCCGTTTTTCTTTCTTTTGTTTTAAGGATTTTGTCCAGAGAAAGTTTGACCCGAGGTCATATGTTCGTATCTTTAATACCTTGATAAATCCTGGATTAACGACTTAGCAGTTCTCGAGATTGTTTGTAGCCTAGAAATTCGGTGCACGCACAAAATGTAGAAATATTTGTACAATGCTCTTGATAGAAAGGATTGCCAGGATCCTAACCTGAATATTTATTCTATATACAGGGTGTCACCAGTTCGGGTTGCCTATACCAGAAATGGATACAAAATTTCAATTGTCAGAAAAAAGCATTATTCATAAAAATTTTTGCTTGTCCAGAAGCCCTTGGCAATATAATCATTTGTTCAATTTAATGTACAGGGTGTTCAAAAATTTGGAAAAGGTAAAAACAGTAAAGAGTAAAATACCTTAAATCTTAATGATACGTGAAAAAGTAATGGGGAAGAGTTGCTTGGAATTAAATTAATTTTATGTTTAAATATGAAAGCATGGCCATTTTTTAATACTTTCGGAGAAGTCATTCTATTTAAAAAATATTGCTTTATTGAAAAACACACATGTTTGCATATTAATAATTTATTTTTTATACAAGGGGATCAAAAACCTCAAAAACATTAATCCAACATTTATTTTGAGAACACAGCAGAATCAGTATGTACGCGTATGTATTATTCTACATGAAGTCCGCCAAGTTCAACACACCTCTGCAATCTTTTTCTAAATACGGCGTAGGTCGAATGTATAATTTCTTCATTTACTTGGGCAACAGCTTCAATTATCCTTCTTTTCAAGAAATCAACATTGTGTTGCACTGGTTCTCTGTACACTCGTTCCTTCAAGAAGCCCCAAAGGAAATAATCAAGCGGCGACATGTCAGGAGACCTTGCTGGCCAACAAATAGGACAATATCTTCCTATCCACTTCTCTCGAAATTTTTCTGTTACGCCAATTGCGGACTAGAATTGTTGAGTGAGCGGGACAAGCGTCTTGTTGAAAATACGCTTTTTGTCTATTATAAATGTTCTTCTTCTAATTCTGGCCAGAAAAACGTGTCTAGCATCTCCAGGTACGTATATTGATTTAAATTTGCTTAAAAAAGTATGGCACAATTATTCTGTCGTGTTGTTCCGCTTCAAAAGGTCTCCAAAATGCCATGTTGAAACAATATTGGTAAACAAAATATCCCTCTTATTTCTCCCTTTCACAATTTTAATATGAATGATTAATAGAACGCGCCTATAATAAATTAAAATTACCTGAATCACACCAAATTCCGAATTGCTGCACCGCACTGCTAGGCAATTTGTCAACCACTTGTCAACAACTGAGATTTATTGCCCAGTCGCCCAATGTGGGTGTTTTTTCACCGTTTGCTTGTCCGTACATTCTTCAACTGGGCGTATACATTTCTACCACCTCCACATTTAGTTCGACCAGACCTGTATATGGGTATGGTTAAATAAATATGGGAACAAGTTTTTCAAATAATTCAATGCCGAGTTGCTGCGTTTGCGACCGAAATTGACAAATTAATAAATAAATGGGGGATTTCGGTTGGAGAAAAATTAGTTTTATTCGAATTAGAACTGTCTTGCTCGCCACAAAAGTAACATTTTTAATTCTAATATAAAAATATACTATTTGTACACTAACAACAGTGATATTTTTCTTATAAACAAAAAACGTCTATTACAAGTTTCTATAAGTTAGAATTTCGTTTCCGTTATCAAATAACTTGACTGATTATTCCGTGTAATAAGTTTATGCAACTCAATCTTCGCATTAGCCGAAAGTGCCTTCAATTTGGGCATTTTTCGGAGCTAATGAGCTTCTCCGCTCGATCCGACCGATTTCCCTTAAATATTTTTGCCGAGCTGAAACATCACCTGTCAAATACCTCTCGCAACGAGTCTGAAGAAATTAATTTTTCTTGTCGCGAACATTTCAATAGGGCCCAATTGAGAGTACACTCAAAAACAAATTAATGAAGTAAGTTGAGTACTTACGAACTCCGGGAACATTTTTAAGCGACGAACTGATTTTTAAGGGGGTTCCTGCAAATTATCACCAAGTTTCGAAACTTTTCAGGCAATTAAATTTAATACGGCTCGTATTGTCGGTCGAATTTTTATTTCTCATGTCCTTGGGAAGTTACAGTGACGATGAAATTCCGTTTCATGTGTTTGATGAGGATGGCAACGAAAATATTTGTACGGAATTCATTTCCGTTCTACATTAACTTTGTTTTTGGGAAAGTGCTCCCGGCAAAGATACCAGGAGTGCGGCAAAGCATAACACAGGGCGCTCCTCTGGTAGATAAAGAGTGCCTCTTTTTATTTCACTGAGAGAATATTTCATTAGCTAAAAATATTTGTTAAAAGGCTTAACAGGGGCTACGCAATTACATAGTATTTTTCCCTTGCAATCAAAATATTTAAATATTACATAAAAAGCGTGCGTGATCAGACAAGTATCTCATCAGTGTGATTTTAAACTTATTCAATCACTAAAAATATGCAGATTTCGAGAAAAAAATTGTTTAAAGTTGTTAAAACAGACACTGCGATACGTTTATATTTTGTTTTCGACTAAACGTTAGAATTTTTTGGACTGAGCACTTTATTTTATGAAGCACTAGGCCACTAAAATTTATGAGTGTATGGCCTCCTTATAGAGCCTGTATGGGAAGCTTTATGAGCTTGATTTTAATTTTCTTCTTGAAGGGCATTGCTTATGGAGCAATGGGAGCATTGAGCTCGTGAAATTTCTTTCGGAGAAATTTTTAACTCAGTTTTGAATGCGAAGAATTTTTTGCGAGATTTATTGATCATTTAGTATATAATAACAATAAATGTACGTAATAGTTTGCATATGATTCAATATATTAAATAATTTGAACCGTACTACTAATTCTGGCCTGGTTATTAAAGTGCGTGGACCTAGGCTGACGTTCGATCGCCCTCGACGCTGGCTCCGCAGAGCGTTCATCGGTAAGGTCTGAACCAGATTCAGATGAACCATTCCTTTTTGGAATGCGGGCGTCTGTAAAGGGTTGAAGTGCTACAAATCATTTGTATTTATCCTAAGACCGTTTTGTCGTTCGAGTTTTCGATTTGTTCGACTTTTCGCCGATTTTAGGAAAAGTGGTGAAGATTTTCGCACCTTCCTGCGATGTCCTGCTTAGTTATCGTCTTCTGATACCGCTGATGAAAATAACGTTCATTTAATATTATGCGGATTTTCATTGTTTCAAATATGTTTATTTCTATAAGTCGAAAATTCGTCCGTAAACAGCACTTTACTTAAACAGTTTGGATTTTACCGGTCAATGAATCGAATGTACGCTAGCAGGAAAATCGACGAGTAGTAAATCCTGCATATGAATAAAGTGGTACGGGTACAGTTTTTCATTATGAAACGACGTCCATTAAAATTTTCTTTTAAAAACTAGTGTAGCCCATTTGTGTAAAACAGATAATAATATTTTTCTATTAAAACTTTCATATTATAGCAAGAAATTTCCATAAAAAAATTATTTGATATATCTTAGAAGTGACAATTGCGTTAAAGAATGGAATAAAACAAATCTTTAATGAAGTAAAATTGTATAGTGGAGTGTTACTCTCGAAAGATGGCTTAGTTGTTTGAGGACAAATCATTGAAAAACAAAAACATCCTTCAATGTATCTAAGAATTTTAAAATCTCATAAAATTTTACTATTCTTAGATACTTTAAGCCATAATATCACATCTTTCGACGATACTCTTGGAAAATAGGTGCTTGAGTAATGACTCTCGCACAGCTCTCTCATAAAAGTTCTCCAACATGTTCCGTACCGAACTGAAAATGAAACAAAACAAATAAATTTCGTCAGTCCCTAAAGTAGAACGCAAATTGATTATACATTTTGCCGTGAAACGAATACGATTACATCGAGTTGAAGATTTATTACAAAAGAGATGAAGCAATATTAAATGTACGAATTTTTAAAAATGATTCCAGTTCTTGTAATTCCTTATACTTAAAGTGAGAGTAATTTTTTAAATAACTTTTATTTGGTTTAACGGTAAGAGAAATAACCTTAAGTTATTTGAAAAAATTTAATGCACTCGGTCTTCGTACAGGGGTGGTAATATTTTAAATAACTAGATGGATTTTACAGGGTCTAACGACATTTACAGTACACGATAATTCAATATACAAATATCTAAATAAAAATTTAAATAAATTTGTAACGAATACACTGAAGATGAATTTTTCAAAACAAAACGTCTGAATCTGGTTCGGGCTGAGGGAGTACAGTAATGGGGATCATGAAGGCTCGCAAAAAATGTAATAAAATTTCTAGGGTCGTATTTAAAAAAATTAAGTTGATGATGGTCCTGGAGAGTCGAAACGTTACATATAAACATTGATTATGTCATTCGATAGAGGGCAAACATTGGCCATGAGAAAGTGTTCTTCTTTTTTCAATATCACCTCAACCAAGGCTGAAATGAAACAAAAACGGATTTCCAAAACTTATCTTTTCAAATTTATTTTTAATATATTTTTTGTTGGTCCCTTGATTACGCAACTTTGTCCCCATTTAAGCTAATTTGTATCTCTTACCGTTTTCGAGATCCCTATAGTGAGAAGCGAATTTGTAACAGCCTGCATAGTTAATACTGATCTATTCAAAAATACCCTCTTTCCAACGAAATGAGGCACAACCCTATCGGATGATTTCTTCTTTATTTCACAATTACGCTAAACAAATATTTGACAGCCATGAAAATAAATCCACTCATTCACGTTAGAATCGCTCGGAATGAATTAGTTATATCCCATCGAATTGTTTCACATAATGCTCTAATTAAATTCCAAATTTCGTTGTTTAATTAAAGTAATTGCGTTTTCAAGTCGCTACTCAAAACTAATTGTACTGTTCCAGAAATTCGTTAAACATTTCAATTTTACTTCAAAGGTCGCGCAAATTAGCTGCTAAGAAATCCCGCATACCTTTGATGTGAAATTTCAGCCTAATTAATCATTTACCATCATTATTTTTTAACAGTTTTATAAGACACATTCCACTGGTATTGCTTACTTAATTACGCAATGAGTTTCCCAAGCAGCAGACTTATTCGACGTCTCTGCGTCTGCATTAAATAATTTGGTAAATAAATAAGCATTTTTATTGACACAAAATTACATTCACTATTTATTTTAAAATTAGATAATTTATTAAGCTAATGTCAAGCAAAGTAATTAATTAATTAATTAATTAATTAACTAGGTAATTAAATAATTAATTAACTAGTTAATTAATTAATTAAATTTGGAGAATTTTACAGCTAAATCTCTGAAACTCGTTTTGCTGCTTTAATTAGTACCTATTCCTATTATTACTATAATTATTTCTAAATTAATCACAAATATTCCAATTATTTTTTTCCTGCCGTTTACTGCCTTGTTGTAATTACCCCTCAAATCAGCCTGACTTAAACCAAGATTATTATTTAACAAACGCGGAAGCAAGTTTATGGCATTGTAGTTTTAGGTTTATTAGTAAATAATAATCTCAAATATAAAGTGATTAATGTGGTGAGAGAGCGGAATTGAAGGATGGATATAGGAATTAATTACTTATTCAGGTCTGAACCAGCCCCATAAACATGAGCTTCGAAGTAGGGTGTATAATTTAATTAAAACGTTATTTTTAATGGCGACACATAGAATTATAGAAATACAAAACAATGAGTAATATATAAGGAGAATATATGTGTGCATATTTATGCCTGGGTACGGTTCAAAAATATGTAAATAATAATTTTTGGGAAAAAGGAATAGGAACAAAAATGTCAAATTTGAAATAAATACGAGTGTTCTATATACTTATGAATGTTATGCAAAAAAATACCGCAACGTGTCTTTAATAGGAACGAAGATATTATACATCTTTTTGCGAAAAACCCGAGCCGCAGCACTCGCAACATTGCACGGGAAATGTCTAAAATACTACTGTGTACTACTTGTCATGTACAACGTGTGTAGATTTTGTCTGTAAATAATTTTTAGCCGCGTGTAAAAAATTGTCATTGATTTCGGCAGCAAGTGCCACATTAACCAAATTTTGCAAACAACTTTTACGGACTTGAATTTTGAATTTACATAACCTCACTATTGATGTTATGAGAATACTTACGTTGTACAAATTTCACGTGTTCAGCAGCGATTTTCAGTGAATGTGTGTGGTTTTTGGTGATTTATTTGGATTTTGTAACAAACATCTCCCGACTTATTAGATGACGTTTCGTTACAAATGTGTGCAACGATGGTTTTCATGCATTACGACGATCTCCGAATGTTTCTTGAACTGTTTTCCACATAGATAGGACGCAATGGACCTGCGCATTGGCCAGCGCAAAATCCCTATATGAATCCTCTAGATTCTTTCGTTCTTGCTTACTACCTTGCGCAAATAGTTTTGAGCTATTTTTGTAGAATCATTGCCTAATATCGATTTATGGAAAGTGGCTTATTTCTATTATTTCTTCCTATTATTCATTAGATGAACAGAAATTTATCTAGAAAAATGGCAACTGCTAAATTAGTTGATTGAATTGTTCGTATTCATGTGGGTCAAACAACTTGAACTTTGCTACTTTAAATATGAATATGTTCATTAGGGTGGCCCAAAAAAAACTTATATTTTTTTTCATGTCTCTTGTGAAAATATGTTAGTTTTTCAAGTTTTAAGAGCCTTCTCAAAAATCAGCTCACAAAAAAATTTTTTTGAGGTCGCTGAAGATTTTTAAAAATTTCCAAAATCGTCAAAAATAGAATTTTTTCTTTCTCGTTATTTTATCATTTTCTAGGCTGAAAAAAATTTCGAGTGAAAATTTCAAATAATAATTTTTAACTTTCAAATTAGTGTACCTATGTTTTCGAGCGACCTCTAAAAACAAATATCAACGAACTAATAATTAGTTTTTTTTATTGAATTTAATGAAAAAAATAATAGAAATAAATCACGAAACTTAAATTTTAAAAAATTAAAAAATTATAAATATTTGATGCTCACAGTGCGGCAGTAAATTTTGCTTCGAGAAATTTTTTAAGTATGTCGTGATTTATTTCTATTGTTTTGTTCATCAGTCAATAAAAAATTATTAGTTCGTTGATATTGATTTTAGAGGTCGGTCGAAAACGTTTTATGTACACTACTTTTAAAGTTAAAATAATTATGAAATATTAGAAATTAAAAGATCGTTTTGAAATTTTCAGAATCGAGATTTTTTTCAATCTAGAAAATGATAAAATAACGAGAAAAAAATTTAAAAAAATCAATTTTTGACATTTTTGGAAATTTTTAAAAATCTTGAGCGGCCTCTAAAAAAATTTTTTTTTGAGCTGATTTTTTGAGAGGGTAAAACATGATAAACTAACATATTTTCACAAGAAACACGAAAAAAAAATTCGTTTTTTTCATACAAAATATGTCGGCAAAAAGTAAAAAAAAATGCACTAAGCTAAGCACATTGAACTACAAGTTTTCTGGAGTTGAATTTCAAAGTCAGTAACTTGTATTAGAAAAATTACCGCTGAACTCAAACATTTGCTTGAAAGTAAATCCTAAAACTGCTAATTTGGAAATAAGGTCAAAGTTTATGCAACAATGATTGCAAATCTTTCTGATTATTTTTTTTAATTCACCTAAATATTCTCGGGTGGGTTAGTGTCATTTTGGGGCACCCTGTATGTGTGTATGTACACATTTAAAATTCATCCTGTACAATAAATATTACTTACATAAACATTGTTAGCTACTTAAATAGGCATTTTTGCCGTATTAAGTAAACCTTAAAAGAAATCTATTTAGTATAAACATTTCGAGTAATTTTGTGAACCAACACAGTCTGTTGCTTCAACCGGATAGGTCAAATAAACTGTCCAATCAGAAGAGATATAGGCATTACTAACGTGAACAGGATCTTCCTCATTCTTCCAATTCAAAGGATTCTTATTATGTTTGGTAAAAAAAACGGAGTTTCTGTGGAAAGGGAACCTTCAAGCCATTTGTCTCATTTATCTTTCGAAAGTTCATTTAAATCATAAATAACGAGCAGTATCTAGTATGAAAAGCTTATTTAGTCGATTATTTATGTAATCAAATTGAGGACTATCGGATAAATAATTAATATGATTACATTGCAGTAGATTTTTATTACTTCATTGCAAACTAAGTTTCAGTCATTTGATACATCCAATTCCGAGAGCTCAAATACCAAGAAATTGAATTCAATGTACCAGTTTCATCAGTGTCGGATTGGCTATGTTTAGCTGTTTGGTTCCTCGTAATATTCCGCAAAGGACCCCTTTTTAAGATGCTGAACAAAAATGAAAATCAAGAATATATTTTATTCTATTTTAATAATGATTTGTTATTACGAGTTCGAACACTAAAATATAGGAGCAGTTATTACAAGTTCTGCTTTCCGGGTTTTCAGATTTGTTCCGCTCACAGGGGCGTTGCCTTGTGTGTTCCTCTATCCTATCAGTTTGCTTTTTACCAAACATGACCATATAAGGAAGTATCTACAAAAGTTAGATAATGATGGCACACGGGATAGAATTAAACACCTGAAGATATAACTCTAAATATTTTGTAACATAAACAAAACATCGATGGTGGTAGTTTCTTGAGTGGCTACGAAGTGGTGCCGATGTTCGTAAGTGGTTAGAAGAGTGATGCCGACATTATGATCAATTATATTGGCAAGCAAAGTGATTAGAACTCTTTATATTCTGTACTGTAATAAAAGTTCAGTTTTTCCAACTTTCCACATTTTTCTTATTTTAGCCCTTTGGTAGAGACTTTCAAAGCGGGCCTCTTGGCATGTGGGAACCTCCATATCCATGACTTCCATTATTATCTATGAACATAGAAATTCTTATTATTTCCTACATAATTTTATATTATTTCAGTGTAAAAACTTCTGATAGTATGTGTTCAAAAGCTCTCCAATGCAGTGGAAAAATTTATAAAATGAATTCCAAATTAATGAAGCTCTCCATCTCGCTGTAAACTATTTTACCAATTGAATTCACGGTCATCAAAGGAAAGCCAACCTATAATAGCTTCTAAAGTTAATGAGTTCCATATGTAATTGAATTCATTTGTCACAGTATTTGGTAATAACTGTTAAGCCGTGTATTTAGCGGTTTATTACTTAGTCGAATTACACCCTTGTTTATCGCACCACAAGTTACACTGACCAATTCGATAACGCTCGCATTCCACTTTTAGGGATTATAATTCGATTAAGCGAGGTAATTGGTATCTATTACACGAATAAATAATCTAATTGCTCTCTAAAATATGAGTAATTTTAGTTAAATAGTAAGCGTTATTCAATAATCATCTAAATGTGGTTATGATGGTCTCCAATTGATGATGTCGCGTTAATCTGCCACCGCGACGTCAGAATTTAAGTGAATGTCAAAAGCTGGCATGTTCTG
The DNA here is from genome assembly GCF_000390285.2 of Anoplophora glabripennis. Classification (NCBI taxonomy): domain Eukaryota; kingdom Metazoa; phylum Arthropoda; class Insecta; order Coleoptera; family Cerambycidae; genus Anoplophora; species Anoplophora glabripennis. The sequence continues at coordinate 576,232 of NW_019416373.1, read as the reverse complement.
CTCACCCAGCTTGACGAGTTGTTTATTTAATTGAATTAAATTATTATTTTTTATTTCCGTTCATTATTAAAAGATGATTGTGTACATGTCATAACAAGTTGACTGAAATGCGAATAAATCTCAAACATATTAATAATTAATACATTTTATTTATTTATTTATTGGAAATTTTACTGACTGTGAATAACATAAAAAAATTATCAAATGGTCGCCCAGTCGAAGAACGCGCGCGGGCAAACGGCAAACATACACAGCCGGACAGGGCGACCAGCCATAAATTTCAGTTGTCGACAAATTGCCTAACAGTGCAGTGCAGCAACGTGGAATTTGATGTGATTCAGGTAATTTTAATTTGTGAAAGAGAGAAATAAGAGGGATATTTTGTTTACTACTACTATTACAACATGGCATTTCGGAAACCTTTTAAAACGGAACAAAACGAAATACCGTCAGACAATATTGAATTTGTAGAACTGGTTGTTGATGGATTTAGAATTTAAAAATAAAGATTTACAGGTTCAGTGTCAGCGTGTCATTTTAAATATTTACCATTGTTTAAAAAAGGGAGAAAACGAAAAGCCAGATATTGAAATTATAAATGGAATTCATATATTAATTAAAGTTTCAGTGTCCACAATTTTTCGTGCAGATTAAACAAGGTGTTATTTATTTATTTATTTTAATTATTTATTTAGACTAAACTATCCAACAGGAACAAGTCCTAATTACAGGATAGTGAGAAGAAAAAATATATATAAATATAAACAGGTAATACAACAAAAATACATAGTATATAGGTAAAACAGTAAAAATGCATATAAAAAAGTTGTATCAGAAAATAAAATTAATTAAAACAAACAAAAATAAGATGTCACAACAAATGAATATGTCCAGTATATCATGCATTTACAAATCAATAACACATTTTTGAATAACAAAACAATTTATATACACATACATACATGTTACAATACAAGAAATACGAACTAAGAAGCGGTGGATAAGGACAAACAAATTTTTTTGATATGTTTAATATTTGAATTAAATATATCTATAAAAGTGTACAGTAGATCATAACTTCTACACATCTTGTAGAAAGGTGAATAATGTAATATATTACTGTTGGCTGTTTTTAAGTAGAACGTTTAAAACTTTTTATTTTGATTTCTGAAGGTTTTAGGTATGACAAAATTTATTCTATGCAACAAATCGGATACATCAAGGATATAATGAATTACTTTAAATAAAAATATTATGGAATGCATATTGCGACGAACAAATAGAGAATTGCCTTCAAATCTTCGAAGAAGCAGTTCTTGAGAATATCCAACTGGAGGATAGGCATTGTCCTCTTTAAATTCTAAAAATTCAAGAGCTTCGATATATTTAGTATATACTGGTGACCATATCACTGAGCAATATTCTAACTTAGACCTAACAAGTGAATTGTAAAGCAACATTACTGTATCAGTGTCGTGAAAGTCACGCGAATTTCGTATAACAAACCCTAAATTTCTAGTCGCATCAGAAATTATTTTACCTATGTGATAGTCAAAACTTAGTTTACAATCAAAAAATACACCTAGGTCTTTTACATATTCAGGGGTCGCCAATACCGTGTTAGAAATACTATAGGGAAATTTCAGAATTTCTTTTTTACGACAATAAAACATAACTGTACATTTACTTATGTTTAACGGAAGTTCATTTTCCTGACACCACACATTCAGCAAATTCAAACTATCCTGAAGTAAGATGCAATCATCAATGTTATTTATTCTGGAATATATTTTAGCATCATCCGCATAGAGAAGGTATGGTACTTTTAGAATTGTCGTAATATTATCGATAAAAATATTAAATAATAGTGGTCCGAGTACTGAACCCTGTGGAACACCGATCATTGCGTAAAGAGGAAGCGAAAACAAAAATTTAAAAACATCGATGAGATGACGAGAGACGTAATTCGGCGAATAATTTATAATTTATATAAAGAAAATAGGGGTCATAAATAATAATTAAAATATGTTGTTTTTCAAACGAACACATCTACACATCATATACAAATTTCTATTATTTTTTACCCTTAGCAGAAAATTATTTTAGGGACGCTCATGAAACTCACTAAATTTTATTGCTAGGTATTTTTATACATGCTCAACTGACTTCGGAAAGACTGCTACATTATTCTTTCCTTTTGTTCCTATTTTTTCTGAACCACTTCCACTCCACAGGCCATAGGAAGCTTTAACTATAAAACATACATTTTTACATAGAACAAAATAAGTATTACTAAGTAACTTAACGAACATTCTGCATATGTTTGTGATAATTCTGTGGAAGCACATGCCAATCAAAGTTGTTCTCTTTGAAAGCTCTTTCTCGGATTATACTTAATTACTTCTTTATGCAAACCGTCCGTTTCTAATTAACCATTAACAAGTTAATAAAGGAATATACTTACTAGTTTTATCGATTATAATTATTTTATGAAAATGTTTTATACATTTGAACGATGATGGACTGATATTTTATACAATACATGTAATACAATTTGACTAAATTTATTTCCGGTATTCCATTTGTCTTTTTCAATGTATTACCACTACTGTATTATTAAATTCTTTCCATTATTTCTATTTACCCTTCGCTATGAAAAATAGCGTAATTATGACATCAGTAAACTTTATTTTTCTATAGAATACATTTGTATATTATTATAGGAGACCTTTTCGTGTAATTACATAATTTGTTTTTTTGTATGCATGCTTAGTCTTTATGTTTACATTTCCAGTATTCACATTAATTTATGGTTAAGTAGACTTTCCCAGAACTAACGTGACCGAATATCCAAAATTTGATTTGCGGAATAGTATAACACCGGCATAACATACAAAAAAAATACGAGTTCAAGATGTAAACTCAGTGCTACTCATTTTGCGCCAATAATAGATAAAACACACACGTCAAAATTTGGTTCCTAGTATTTAGTGTTGGCTATTTTAATTAACAGAATATCAGACACACAAAAATGTGCAAACCCAAAGATTTGACAAATCATTTCTCAAAAATTTTTTAACTACTTTATTTAGAGACGACTGCGCCACATGCACACCTGGGTATTTTTCATTGAAATCTTGGATTACTTGACGATAACTGTTATCACCCTTACCGTAGCACTGTATTAGATATATTTTTTGCTGTAAAGTTACCATATATCCGATAACTAATTACTGTTGGGGGTTTTTAACGAAGTAAAGTACAGTGACACAAGTGAAGAATGAAATGTCATTTTATTCACAACCTTCTTTCCATAAAATATAAAAAAAAATGTTTCCTCTTATTCATCATAACCGCGGACATACTGTATATTTAGGGTGAAAATGGATCCAAAAACCACTCAATTTGGCCAAACAGGAGCCTTTGCTCTGTTCAGACTAACGAGATTTTGGTTAATCTTAAATCTTAAAAAACTACGAATTTTATCGTTTTATCGTTTTTTAAAAAGCGTTATACGTCTTATACAAAGCGAAATATGGTTAGTGGTAGGACTTGTTTTCGGGGGAATACTCGAATCGATGTATTCAACGTCAAATAACGGAAAAAAGATTAATTTGACGTGTATAACGCTCCTGGAGTTTTTTGTAGTACTCAAAAAGACCTTCAAAATGAACACTTATACAAGTTAATTAGAGCAAAATTGAAGGAGTTACCGTCAAAAACAGATGGATTGCTCATATTTCTTAAGGAAAAATGAGCAGTAAACGCTGTACCATTTCCATCAGAATTTCAGAATTAAAATTAATCGTAGACGTTTTACAATTAGTTTCGTTGTAGTGTTTTTCATACGATCCTGAAGTTAGACCGGTTTAGAATGCGTATTTTTTTAATAATGTACGGTAAAATTTGAATACGTATTTTTCATTATTCAAAAAAAATTACCTTATTTATATAATAACTCTGAAACTATAAAAGATACTTAAAAATGATAGACAACAAAAATGTAGCTTTTTTTCAACGAATATTTTGCTTTTTTTATGCCTCTAGCATAAAAAGTAAAGGAGATATCGCCGCTTGAAGTATCCATTTTAGTGAATAAACGACGTGTCTCGAGCCCTTCGATCCTTTTCCTTTAAAAAACGAAGGACTTAAAAGGTTTTATATGCAAAAGATCTTACAGCTCTTGAAATTATTTTTAAAATGCTTTTTTGTAGGATATTATAGCTTCAAAATTAACCGAGTTATGGTAAAAAAAACCAATGATATTTTTTCGGAACAAAATAGGCTTTCTCATTTTTGGAGCAAAATGTTAGGATTCAAGTGCGCGTCAGCGTGTATAAAAGTTTATATAGGACATACATATATATGTACATACATACACACACACATTCCAACTGATTGGGGATGGGTTAAAATTGAAAATTATTTACACCCTATAAAAACTTTAGACTCACCTGCACCACAAGAACTACTGAAAATGATCTTTTGCAACTGCAAAAAAGGGTGCGGCGCTACTTGTGGTTGCCGAAGAGTTGGTTTGTTCTGCAGTTCAACTTGTGGAACATGCTGTGGAGATAACTGCCAGAATTGTCCACCAATTGAAGAAGAAGAAGAAGAGGTTTTAGAAAGTAATTCTAATGATTCTGAACTTTAGTGAATTATTATATTAGTGAAACATTTTTATATTTAAATTTAAATATTATACAAATAAAATAAGTAAAAAAATTTAATGTGATTAATTATATGCAGCGTAGCAATTTTTTTATGATTGATTATATTTAAAAGTCGATTATAATAAAAATATTTTACATTAATATTGGTAAAAGGGTAGTTATAAGAGTTGAAAATGGCAAAAGTAAAATATTCTTTCATAAACGATATAAGGGAATTTTTATTTTAAATGATTGCACAATTATAAGCATTCCAAGATTTAAAACGTAATTTTTTATAATTTTTTTAGCACATGGATGATTTATAAGAGTTGAAAAGTGTTATGAGATAAAAATTCTTTCATAAGCAATGAGGGAATTTTTATTTTAAATAATTGCACCGTTAAAGCATTCCAAGCTTTTAAAAAGTAATTTTTTATCATTTTTGTCAATACAGGGGTGGTTTTTAAGGATTGAAAGGGAAAAATTATTTTATTAGCTATAAGATAACTTTTATTTTAAATAATTGCACGATTTAATCATTCCAAATCTTTAAAAAGTAATTTTTTATCATTATTTTTTGTATAGGGGTAGTTTTTAAGGATTAAATAAAGGGTCGAAAAGATATCATAAAACATGTTCGAGAACATGGAACATTATTTAATCTTTGTGCTTGAACAAGATTTTTATCAATAAAATGCTTCCAAAATTTTTTCACTTAGGGGTAGTTTTACCCCTAAAAACAAAAAACGTCAATCGGGCTTATGTCACTTTTGAACTTGAGCCTTATTCTAAATTTTCATGCAAATCCAGTTTCAAAGAATTCGGAGGTTACAGCTGATTTTCAGCTTCAATGACTGTACCGGGAACTATATACGAAAAAAAAAAAAGAAAAAGATAAGAAGTCTACCCTTTTAAAAATGTGGATTGTATAGTCTCCACATCTGGAACAAACTTGACCATTGTAATATTACACGTTGAGCCACAGAGCATGTGCGGTTTCCTTCCGCGGGAGTAAATGCCTACCAATTTAGATTCGTCATGAAAGCAGAATGAATGTTTGGGATGATACTTTTGCAAAATTTGGTAGCTTAGTGGCGTTACGACCTCACAATGATGGCCGCCGTGCGAAGCTCGTAGTTTATCATTCTAAAGTCTGGTTTCATTTGTAAGGAGTAAAAGTATCATACAAATTTTGATTTACTGTGTAAAAGTCGGTAGCATAGTTACGTTACGGCGTCACAAATATGGCCGTCGGGCGAAAATCGTAGCATACCAATCTAAGGTCAGGTTTACTTGTAAGGAGTAAAAGTATCATACAAATGTCAATTCAACATAAAGCAAGGTTCAATGTTTGAGATGATACTTTGTAAAATTCAGTAGCTTAGTGACGTTATGACATCACAAACACGGTCGCCGGCCAAATTCTGCCTATATTTAATTTTTTCCCTTTTTTTTTCATAAATGGATGCCGAAGCAGACTTCTCACCATTGCCTAGAAAAGTAAAAATAACCGGTACAACCGATGTATCATTCACTGCACCAGCGACAATAGCAGTTTGGTGACTCTATCATCTACCGAGTCACGGAAAACTCTCTTGAACGCAGCGACAATAAGGAAACACAAAAGAAAATGGAAAGTCAGTTAGAAGAATTTCCTGCATTAAAGTACCACCGTCAATGTCCAAGCATCTTCACCATGAAATCTAATCTCGCTAGTTACATTACCGGGTGAACCATCGGTATCTTCCAAAGTGCTGTTGTATAAGGACTCATTACACCAAAGTATGTCGGGTCCAATTCTACCATTCATCTGCAATTTTTGTGAGAAGTAACAGAAGTACAAGCCAGGAAGTAGAACATGTGAGGAACTAGTGTAATGTGTGGACGATCAAAGCCTCTGCTATATCAAAAATTGACAGCAGAATTCTTGGATTAGCTGAGACTATATGTTTCGTCTCAGCAGAAGCGAATTACCACTTTTCATGCTACCGGAAGTGGTACAGTGACGGTGGTACTTTAATGTATGGAATTTTTCTCCGGTAACTGACTTTGTAATTTCCAGCAATCTTTTGTGTTTCCTTATTGTCGCCGCGTTCAAGAGAGTTTTCCATGATTTGGTAGATGACAGAGTCACCAAACTGCTGTTGTCGCTGGTACAGTGAATGATACATTCATCGGTTTGATCTGTTATTTTTACTTTTTTAGGAAATGGTGAAAAGTCTGCTTCAGAATCCATATATGAAAAAAAAAGGGAAAAATTAAATATAGGCAAATTGGAAACAATTTAACAAGACTGGTATTAGTATTGTACAAATTGATTATTATATTATATCATTATTATATTATTCAATTATTATAATAATATTGTATTATTATAATTTTTGCCAATACACTTAAACAGAATTTGGCCGGCAACCATGTTTGTGACGTCATAACGTCACTAAACTACTGATTTTTAAGAAGTATCATCCCAAACATTGATCCTGGCTTTATGTATTTATTATGCCTACGACTATTATGCCTATTATGCCTACGACTTCCGCCCGGCGGCCATCTTTGTGAGGTCGCAACGCCACTAAGCTACGGAATTTTACAAAGTATCATCACAAACATTCATGCTGCCTTTATAACATCTAAATTAGTAGGTTACATTTACTCCCCAGAAAGGAAACCAAACCGTCCCTTTTTGACTACTTCGAAAGAGAATAAAATTGTGAATCGGAATATAGAAAAACATACAGGGTGTTCCATTTAAAAAAACCGACATGAAGGTTTGAAGTTAACTAAACCCCCCCTATAAGTATTGCTGCTTTATCTTTCTTACTGTAAAATACACATGGTTTCTCTCCATTTTTTTTTGGAAAAAATTAAAAATCTCGAAATTGTTAATTTTAGGAATAGGGAAACTTCATAAAAGTCCACCTAAAATAACACGTAGAATCCAAAATTGCAATAATATATAGAGTGTTCCATATAAAATAAGCAAGTTGATGGCTACTTCCGGTTTAACCGAAAGTGGTACGTGGACGCCATTATTTTAGTTGAAATGGGCATGCCCGAAAACCTGGTATCCCAATTTTCAAAATTCAAATCAAAGTAGTCTCTGAAATAATTCTAATGAGCGGTCACTGTGAGACACCCTGTATTATGTTACTCTTTAAATGAGAACTCTTACTTTGTTTTTTTGTAATTTTTATTTTTATTATTTATATTATTTGTAGGTACTATACACAGTTATATTCAATGTGACGCATGTAATTTGCAAAACATACACGGTATAAGATATAAGTGTAATATTTGTCCTAACTATGATTTATGTGAGACGTGTTATAATGCAAATAAGCATGACATAAATCATTATTTTAGAAGACTTGATTGTCGAAATTCTGTAGGGTAAGTAACATTTACAATAGTTATAATTAAAATTTTGTCTTTTTCTTTTTTAGAGTTAATTTACCACCTCGATTAACTTCAACAACAAATGAGAATGAAGGTAATTTATATTTAATTTTAATCATTACGAAAACACTTTTTTATTATATTTTCACCTAGAAATTCAGTTTGTGACAGTAGTTTAATTAAAATAGAAAATAAATCTATTAAGCAATCAGATACTACTAAATTCTTAGGACTTACCATTGATTGTGCTTTGAATTGGGAAACACATATTAATATATTAGCAAGTAAACTATCTTCTACATGTTATGCACTTTACAGANAAAACGAAAATATTCAAATTGATAGCGGCGATATAGCGCTTTGACAGATGACGTTTAAGTTCATTTGCTATACGCTACGCCCTACGTCCAAATTTTCAGAACCAACTTGACCACGTTTTTATTTGAACGCTCGTTATTATTATAATTTTTGCCATACACCTAAACGGAATTTGGCCGGCAACCATGTTTGTAACGTCATAAAGTCACTAAGCTACTGATTTTTACGAAGTAACATCCCAAACATTGATCCTCTGGCTTTATGTTGGATTGACATTTGTATGATACTTTTACTCCTTACAAGTAAAACCTGACCTTAGAATGGTATATCACGATTTTCGCCCGACGGCCATATTTGTGACGTCGTAACGCCACTAAGCTACCGAATTTTACAAAGTATCATCACAAACATTCATGCTGCCTTCATGACGTATCTAAATTAGTAGGTTACATTTACTCCCCAGAAAGGAAACCAAACTGTCCATTTTTGACTACCTGGCTCAACGTCTATATTGAGAAACTCAATATACAGTTTTCGGACAAAGAAAATAATGATAGTTGATTGGTTTGAGGTGACACATTTGTCCAATTGATTCATATTATTGAAGCAATTGAAGTAATTAAATAACCAACGGCTATATAAAAAGGATTTTTGTTCCTAAACAAAGAAAAACCTTTTTTCTGTAGCACTTTTCGAATGGACTAAGTCAAAAAGCAGCAGTCTACCAAGTATCAGAGGTAAAAAATGAAGTGAGGCCAAGTAGTGAATTTTTAACAAATCTTGACTCCAAGTCGAGTCAAATACAACGAATCCCTATAAATATAACAACTACCACTCACTCATCTTCACTTCAATTGTCTGAAAGTTGAACAATTAATAAGCCTCGTCTGGCATTAAAGCGGTACTTCTCAAACTCCAATCTGTCACGGCGGCGCACAGCTACGGAAAGTTAGTAAAAAGTGCGACTCAAAAGCGGGTTTTTATAGGAGTTGTAATACCCCTGGGTGCCGAGATGTGTTCAATCTGGAGACATATATGAAATTCTCATGACTGGCGTGGAACAGGCAGAGGCAGGACTGAATCCACATCAACAGCTTTCAGTCCGGAGCGTGGCTTTAAAAATAAAATTGATTAGTCTAAAACAAAACGCCGGCCCGGCCGTACGAAGGCGCTCGGGAGCTACTTTCTCTCGGAATGCCGAGCTGATCCTCATATGAAAGGATTTTGCCAAGATATGTCATAAATTTATTACAGTTTCTTCCCCCTCTTCGGTCGTTCACTTTATTACCTACTCAAGAAGCGGGTCTCGTCCGACAAGATCAATTAGAATGCCAGAATAAAAGCAAAGAGTGTGGTACATCTTAAAATTGATAGAATATACAAGGTGTTAGAGGTTTGACTGTCATTGCTTCAGCATGAGATTGAGTAATCGTTAACGATCAAAAAAGATGTATACAGGTTGTTAGTAAGTAAGTGTGACAAATTTCAGGGGGTGATTCTACATGAGAAAATAATGGCAGTTTGCTCATAAACGTATGTCCGCAAATGATTCGTTTTCCGAGATACGGGGTGTCAAAGTTTTTCTTAAAAACTGACGATTTAATTTATTGCTCTGAAACCGGTCGAGATGTGCAAATGAAATTTGGTGGGTTTTAAGAGGTAGTTATTGTGCATTTTTTGACACGCAATTAAGAATTTTATGTTCATCATTGGCGCGCGTACGGGTAATAATTTCAATTTTTTTAAAGACAAAAATGGTACGCCACTGAGATATCACAAATTAAAAATCATTTTTCAATTCCTCGTTCAATTTGTGACAAAAAATCTCTCTTGACTTTTCTTCGTATGGGGCGCCGTTTTGATGCAAAAAAATAAAACATCTTAACGCGTATTTTTTATTTCTTTAATACATTA
>NW_019416373.1:541350-565335 GCF_000390285.2 Anoplophora glabripennis | reverse complement strand
TATATAATACAAAAAGTAAGACATGTACGAATCACAAAATAAGTGGTGTTTTGTGCCCGGATGTAAAAATACTTCAATAAGTGCCCCTAATAAAACATTTATAAGTGTACCGCAGAATTCTTCACGCAAAGTTAAATGGTTTAAAGCAGCCAGGCGAGATGTTCCTAAATCAAAATCAAAATTTTTTTGTTGCGAGGATCATTTTAACGTAAGTAAATATCAATTATTATTACGTACCGTAAATTATGTACCTTAAGGACAATGCTCTAAATTTTGAGGTTAATTTGTATTAACAAACTTTTTTTATTGCTTTAAAATTTAAAAGTAAATATTTTAATGATATATTATTTAAATATGTATAATCTTATATATTATTTTGTACATGGTTTACTTATTATTGTTTCTTTTTTAGCTTCAAGAAGATATGGAAAATTTTGTTCGCTATAAACTTATCGGAGGAAAAGTTTTATTAAAACAGGACATGGTTCCACATATTTTTGATTGCCAACAAGACAGAAAAAGAGCAGCATCTGCATCACAGCGAACTGTTGTTTTAAAATGACAAAGAAAACAGTTATTAGAAGAAGCTATAATCTAGAGAATAAGAGAAACAAATGTTGAACAAGAATTTTTACCAACAGTAATGAATTTTGATGGGCCCAGTACAAGCTCAGGTCAAGCCAGGTTAGAAAGGGATGAATATATTGTGGAAAATACAAAAGCAATTGGGAAGGCTAAAAGTGTGGGTATACAGGCGAAACCACATGTTCTGTCATTCTTTATAAATTGGGTAACCATAAAAATATGAACACATGGCAAATTGTTCGTCGACGCTTTAACAAAACTCTGATAAGCCATTTCTCGTTTTGCGAATGTACAACACAATCACCATTAATCACAAAACACCTGATAAGCTTTTAAGAATAATTGCAATAATAATAATTCTCAAATCAAAACTTACTACAAGGCAAGTATATACCTGTCATATGACTAGACATAGACCATCCGCCATTTATATGAGTAGTGATGTCATCAATGTCACAACCAATGAGATGATGTTTTACAAATCGTTTTGAAATTTGAATTTTATATAGGTTTTTATTATTAAATATTTAGTAAATTCTCATGAAATAGGTAACGTAAACTCTTTTAGATGTTTATGTACATGTTATACTATGTATTAAAATACAGTTCTAGGCAAAGTTTTGTATATAGAAAACACCCAATTGTATCTGTTTCATATTGAACGTGTGCAAGCTCTACTACCTAGAGACTTCTTTCCTCGCGTATTTTTTTGCCAATGGATTAATCATCAAATCGCTCAAATTTCTAATTTTTTAATTGTTGTTTTGTTTACTGACGAGGCTACTTTTGGACGACAGTGTATACGAAATTTCCATAACAATCACTTATGGGTTGAGGAAAACCTCCATGGAATCTTTGAAGCTCATTTTCAGCATCAGTTTTCCGTAAATGTATGGCTTGGGGTAATTGATGATCATTTAATCGGTCCATATTTCCTCCCACAACGACTAACAGGCGAATCTTATCTTAATTTCCTACAGGAAGAGTTACCTGTTCTTCTTGAAGAAATTCCTCTACAGCTGAGACAACACCTATGGTACATGCATGATGGTGCACCAGCCCATTTTAGCATTAATGTACGTAATCACTTAGACACAGTATATCCAAATCGTTGGATAGGTAGGGGAGGTACGGAACATTGGCCTGCTCGATCGCCGGATTTAAATCCTCTTGATTTTTGCATTTGGGGTTTTCTTAAGTCATTAGTTTATTCCACTCCCGTTGAAAATGTTGATGACCTGAGGAATCGAATTATAGTCGGCTGTGAGACAATAAGAAATATACCAGGAATATTTGCGCGAATACGACAATCAATGAGGCGAAGAGTTGAATCTTGTGTCACGTCTGAGGGAGGTCATTTTGAACATTTGTTGTAGCTTTGCGCCTTTTCAAAATTTTATTAGTGTTATTTTCTGTTATTGTTCTGGTTTAATGTTATTGTATTAGATAGTTCTTGATAATGTATTAAAGAAATAAAAAATACGCGTTAAGATGTTTTATTTTTTTGCATCAAAACGGCGCCCCATACGAAGAAAAGGCAAGAGAGATTTTTTGTCACAAATTGAACGAGGAATTCAAAAATGATTTTTAATTTGTAATATCTCAGTGGCGTACCATTTTTTTCTTTAAAAAAATTGAGATTATTACCCGTACGCGCGCCAATGATGAACATAAAATTCTTAATTGCGTGTCAAAAAATGCGCAATAACTACCTCTTAAAACCCACCAAATTTCATTTGCACATCTCGACCGGTTTCAGAGCAATAAATTAAATCGTCAGTTTTTAAGAAAAACTTTGACACCCCGTATCTCGGAAAACGAATCATTTGCGGACATACGTTTATAAGCAAACTGCCATTATTTTCTCATGTAGAATCACCCCCTGAAATTTGTCGCACTTATTTACTAACACCCTGTATAAGGGTGTAAGATTAACAGTCTACAAAATACGGGTATTAATATTGGATAGTTTCATCACAACGTGACAATAGCGCTTAACCTAACGCTACACAGCTGATGCATCCCACGTGTGCACGCGGCAGACTTGTCCTACGGAAAAAATGTAAACAACTATTATTGAGAAACATTTTAGTAAATTTCAGGACAATCGTTTTCCAGTTTTTAAATAAATAAAATAAAATGTATCGATTTTGTAGTACGAAGATAGTGTTGTGCTTAAATTTTAGCTCGAATTTTAGTAACTATGAGTCTCTTAAAAAAATCATACGTAGTAAAAATAATTTAGATACTTGCCAAAAAGCAAAATTCAGTAATTTTTAAATGCACAAGTACAAAACAAACTACAACATATGCTCAAAATGTCCACCACCATTTTCGATGCACATACGACACCTTCGATTCCAATTTTCGCGCACTCGCTGGAAAACACCTCAAGAAAAGGAAATAGTGGTGCGCAAAAAAACACTCAGACAGGGTCCAATTCCAGATACCAACTGAACTGCGTATTGCTACAATGAAAATAAATTTGTCTGTTTTTTCATTGCACACCCAACCACATTAAAAGAAAGTTATGAAAACATGGCATGCGTTCTGCAGGAAACTAAGTGTACACAACATGAATGATAAGCTAGTAGTGATATGAAAATCATATTCATATCAATCACTTAGAGGCTGAAGTCAGGATTTACATATCTTGTGTCTATGGGATAGTTGAGTCCGAAACAATCACCACAAAATGAAACAACGACCGACAAGAAAAATACTCCAAGAAATTATAATGTAATAAAGCAACCTTTGATCGACCCTTCGAAAATACTGATTCCTTCACTCCATGCAAAACCTGATCTGATGAGACAGTTCGTCAAGGCTTCGGATAAAAACGGAAATTGATTCTAATACTTAACTAGTCAGTTTGCCAATTTAAATGAAGCAAAATTGAGAGGAGGCATCTTCGACGGACCTTAATTCAGAAAAATATTTCAGGATGAACATTTTATAAAAATGACAGATATTGAGAGAGCAGCATAGCTTTTCGCAACATTGCTCAAAACTTTTTAGCGTAACACAAAAGCCAAGACAACGACACCATTTTAGCAGAAACTATAATAAGCTATCAACGCCTAAGATGAACGTAAAAATTCAGTTCTTGAACTGAACAAGTTTCCCGAAAACTTAGGTTACTAGAGCGAGAAGCAGGGTGATCAAGATCTGAAAAAAATTGGAGTAAGGTACCGTGACAGATGTTGGTTGCTGAAAAGAGAAACTGAAGATGGTACTTCGAAAAGAGTCCGAGACCCGCTGCACAGGTCGTTCGAGAAGAAAAGAGTACGTTACAAACGTGAAAAATTGTTTGGAGTTTGATTTTTTTCATTCAAGATTACAGAATTTGAAATGACCAATGGCTTCAATTCGTATTTTTTCGGCAATTTTCCTCAATGTCCATTAGCAATTTCCACGACCTATGATCCAAACCAGGATTTTTCTGTATTTTCAGCCATTTTTAACATAAAACTAACGACAAATTCAAATTCGTTGAGTCNAAAAAATTACAAGAAGTGACAAAATTTTAATGTCGGTCCTGTTTAACATAGCGCAAAAAACATTGACCTAGTCCGCACTTCGCACGGCACCTGTGGAGTGTCAGTCAGTGTCAGTACGCTTTTAACTTGCCGGCGAATTGCTGCTAAGTTGTGTCAAAAAGATCGCGCTTCTGCTGTTTAAACGTTAAGTGTTTATTAAAGACGTTTCTTATTTTGTATTTTTTAAGTTAATGTTTTAACTAAATTGGCAATGGATAACGAGGACAACAATAATACGTTTACTACTATCGAACGTGCTGACATGGTGATAGTGTATGGTGCGGCAGGGGAAAATGCCCTCAGGGCAAGTTGGTTATACCGGGAGCGATGGCCACAATATCGCCATCCTCATACAAACACTATTTTAGGTTGTGTTCAACGATTGCGAGATACAGGTAGTGTTAACCTTCGTGCAGAAGGACGTGGCCTGGCGGTTAACCATGCCATTGAGGACGCCGTATTAGCTACTGTTGAGGAACAACCCGGAAACGGTGTTCGTCGCATTGCAGAAGAAATAGGAACCTAGCCCCGTACTGTACATCGCATTTTACGCCGTCAAATATTACATCCGTATCATCTGCAACCTGTACAACAGATTTTAGCAGCGGATTGTCCGCAACGAATGCGTTTCTGCAGATGGTTCTAGCGGCAATGTACACGCGAAGTTGATTTTCTTGCAATCGTGTGTGCGACAGATGAAGCAACATTTACTCGTGATGGAGTTGTAAACTTTCATAACATGCACATTTGGGCTGATGAAAATCGTCATGGTATTCGAGAAACTCATGTTTAGTACCGCTTTTCCGTAAACGTCTGGGCAGGCATAATCGGTGATGTTCTCGTGGGTCCTTATTTCTTCGAAGGCCGCTTAACAGGAGCAGTGTATGCCGACTTTTTGGAAAACCAAATGCCTCAACTTTTGGAGAATGTACCACTACACATACGGGCACGTATGTGGTATCTTCGGGATGGAGCTCCTCCACACAGCACGCAAGGGGTTAGAACTATCCTGGATCGAAAGTTTCCTCAGCGATGGATAGGACGATTTGGTCCTATAGAATGTCCACCTCGAGGACCAGCTCTTACCTCTATGGACTTTTATTTTTGGGGTCACATGAAATCCTTAGTGTATAGTGAACCAATCAATACGGAGCAAGAGTTACGGAATTGTATTCTTATAGTGGCTAACACTCCTGGGATTTGGGAAAATGTTCGCCGAAATTGGGTGCGCCGCTGCCAAGCGTGCATCCGCGCTAATGGGGATCATTTTCAACATTTTCTATAATAGCGGTGTTGTCGTGATCTAACCTATCACTTGCTAAAATAATAGTAGTCTTTTCTGTAACACCATGTACTTTGTTTCTACAAACCTCTTGTCTGGAATTGCACATTATCATTTATAGTGAGATAACTAATTGAATTTTATGTTTATTTTTCCTTTTAATTAAAATGAGAGGATTTAAAACGAGGAGAGAGGAGGCGAGACCAAAATTATTTATTATTGCATTAAAACATTTTATCTCCTTTGTGTGTATTTCATACATTTTAATTTGGCAAGACTGATTTGCGCAAAGGCTGGACTCTCTGTTAAATTCGGTTCGGCAAGCGTACGCTGATGTTAATCGAATGGCATGACATTTTTTGACCAGGATCGTACTAAGATTTATTCCTAGGAATCTGCATTTTAATTTTTCTGCACTAAAGAAGCCACAACCTGCAGATCAGAATTTGAAAAACAGGGAAAATATATTTAACGAACACTATTTATCATTATTTAAAGTTCAGTGGTCTTTTGGGTTAATTATTGTACCTCAGATAAGAATCTTGTTGTTCTCGGGCTAGATTCTGTGGTGAGGTATTCGCTATCAAAAGCCCTATGGCCGCTCTGATGTTCATTTCGGTTTTTGTTTTGGTTCTAAGACCGCTACGATCGCTTCCAATGTTTCCAAACGCATTACCGGTCTTCACTGTTGGTATCTTCAGTGGTGACTTTGCAAAGGTTTCGCTGAAACCAAGTCAGTCCCATCAGTCCCTAGTTTATTAATTCCATACGGAAAGAGACTACCTGATAAAAGAGTCCTAAGTAAATGGTGGAAAAAAAGATATCTCTTTGTAGTACAGCTGTTTTTAAGTATTCGTCTTTGTTAAGTGTAATAAGAGAACAATAAAAATAGAAGATAGTTTTTAAAATTTCATTAAAGGGCAGTCAGAGTATTATTATACTTAATTACAAAAAATAATAATTACTTAATCTAAATCCAGACAAAATCTAATTACCAGATAGTTAGACAAAATAAACAGAGAAATAAGAATCCTTATCAAAAGATATATTCCTGATGTAGTAATTATGTTTATGTAGCTGCTTCCAATTGTTTAAAATTATCAAAATGTTAATTAAAGTTCAGCACATTGTATATTACGGTACCTTTAAACAAAGATTTGTTCTTGGAATATTAAGAAAAATTTTGTGAATATCTTGGGTGTTCTGTAGACAAGCATAAACTAATTTTCGAGACAAAACGAAACAATCAATGTATCATTTTGTATAAAAAAGACCTTTTTGTTTTTAAGTCCAAACTGATAACACAAAATACTGTCAGAAACATATTATATTGTTTATGTAACTCTAGATAAGTTCCAACGTCTTCGAAATACAGACATTTTTAAAACTACTGATTTTATAAGTAATGTGGTAAAAGTTCAGTCATTTTTAAACAAATTAAATTTGAAAAATTAAATTCTCAGTAAATGCATATGTCAATACAACTATTTAGGTACAAAAGCAACTAATGATCGAAACTCTACAACGCCTGTGAGGTTGGGAAAAAGGAATTGAAAACAGTATCTACTTAGATAACAATTTCCGCCAACGCCAAACCAATGAACCTTTCGGGCTGAAATTTTTACCACTTATTAAGGGTACAAAGAGCTTAAAAAATCCTAAATTACAAATATCTGCGATGAAAATTGCGTTAATTATTAGCAATTGAAAAAACGGCAATTTTCGACGATTTTGAGCTCCCGCGCATAAACAAATTATGGGAATTTAATCGGACTCGGCTCATTTTACAGGTTTATTTAAACCTATCTTTTTTGTATAAACCTTTTTTCGCTATGAATGACAGTGATTTACGCGAGTTAAAAAACCACTTTTCCATAAATTTGATCATTGTTTAAATAAAGTTTCCCAACTTGTCTCGAGTTGATTTTTTGATATTTTGTCTTTAACACGTTTCCGAGCAATATTCCGCAGAGATACTTCTAATAGTATTTTTTTCCCGAAACGGGCTGTTTCATTTCTATAATGACTGGATTGTAGTGTGGATTCCAAATGATGGAACCATATTGGGCCTAGCAAACGAATGGTACGGTATTTATAGTTTTAGTATAGCTTAAAACAAAACCATAACTATGTATTCTTAAAAATATAAACCACAATCAAAAAGTACACTAAGATCTTTAACGGTTTCAGTGCGGGATAGTACAGTGTCAGTAATAACATATTCGAAGTGAATGCGTAATTTTTTCCTGGAACAATTATTATACATTTGGGTATATTAAGACGCAATTTGTTTATTGAACACCATGTTTGCAAATTGATTAAAGTAAATGTCGCTGATAGAAATGAAAAATAATAAATGCCCAAGGTTTGAGTCCTGAGGAACCCCTGAAGTTGAATGAGAGTAATTTGTCTGGCCCAGATATCAATTTATTTTTTAATTTAATAACTCCATTTGCAGCTACATACGAAGATCAACTTTCTTCAAAATTTGATGTCTTCAAAGAGCACTTCTTTCGTGAATTTTCGCTTCAATCTTGATTGTTTAATAGCACCTGAGGTAGTTCAAGCTTCTTCTGCCAAAGAATTCTCTATCTATTTACTGGAACTATTAAAAGAAATATAATGCTAGCATTACACCTACTAGTACCTTTATTACGAGCAGACTAATATTATATTAAATAGCCGCCCATGGAAAATTAATTAGGTACATTAAGTAAACATCAACTCATAATAGTTTACTGTGGATACTTTTAGAACTTACAAAGAGACGTTGCCATGCGTAATATCCTACTAATTTACACAATGATTGGGGGACAAAAGGAAATTATTAATGTTTATTTATATAACCGTTACATCACAAATGTTAATGCTAGTCGTCTAAATCACATTGAATTATTTCCCAACCGTTAGATAAATCTGAATGCATTAACTAAATATAATCGTACAAAAATTGATACCAGGAAGTCAGTTTTTTTTATTGATTACAGGGGGAATCTTAAAAGTGTACCTGTATTCTAACTGAGGGTACATAACAGTTCATGGTGTAAAAGAGTATCAGTCATTTTAATACAATGTAAAATCTTAATAAGGTGTTGATTTTTTTAATCCATTTATCCACATATAGATTTTGAGAGCCTCTGTTCTGTCGAAGGTAATTGCCAGGTCATGTGTCTAGAAAATTATTGAAAATAAGACCTATATCTTTCAATTTTTGGGGAATAAAATTTTCTATCGCATTACCAGTAGATATAAGAAATTTAAATTTCNAGGCTTGATGAACTGGGGTTGCTCCTACGGAAATTTTAATCAGGAAATCAAAGCTTGCGCACAAACAAGGATATGCGAAAAATAATCATTTAAAAACCTTTATATTTCTGCAATTACAGCTACCTAATATTAATTTATATTAAAACTCTTTAATGTTTAAGACATATTGGTTAGTGGCATATTCAGTCTCTTTTACATATCACAAATTAAATATTTTTAGATATCAAGCAGCAAAATGATCAGTAACTTCGTCACAAAATGAATTATTTTCTTTCAGTTTTTCCATGGAAACAAGAGATATATTTGAGAGACGATCTTGAGCTATCGTATTTCTAGCAAAAGTCCTTATATATTTAAGTGCTGAAAATGACCGTTCTGCAGAAGCTGATGTTACGGGAATTGTTGACACTAAAGATAATAGTTTATATGTCTGAGGTGGACAATTAATTAATTTATTATTCCAAATAAAACTTAGCATTTCTTTAGGCGATTTTGAACTGCTTAAAAGTTGTTGGTCGGAGTACAATACACAAAGTTCATTCCGCTATAACACGCTATCAAATATCGGATATTGTTTTATTAAATTGTTCATTAAGTAATTCGGAAATAATTTGGAGAACAATGAAAATTATCCGAATTTACTAAATCGAAGCACTGCCAACTATTTAAGTCAGAAAATCAAATTTCAGTTTGGATTATTATAACAATATCTAAAATTTCACAAAAAAAATGTTTATAATGAATATCAGTTCTTTCAAAATTATATGATGTCTTCCTTTTCTTTGAGAGCGGGTCATCATTAAAGGTTTCGTCAATGTCTTCTAAGAAAATTGCATAAAACGTGTTGAAATGTATCTCATTATTACGGAATTCTTTTAATTTTGATAAAAGTGAATTAATTCTCTTTTTAGAAAATGATACATCAGTTCATTTATTCTGCACAATTTGCAATCGGTTTGTCCAAAAATCAATGTAAAGGTTTTCAAGAAAAAAATGAAATTTTTGTCCAACAACAATTGTTTTAATCCATCAGCGGATCCTACAGTTTGTTGATATTTAAAAAATCCTCACTATCCGAGATGAAATCTAAAACCTCAATAAGTTTCTTTCTATAAGTTTTGATAGTAAAAACAGCTCTAGAAGAAAAATTCCAACGAGTGGGAGCATTACTTGGAATCTTGTTTTGCATTATTTTAATTAATACGTCAGATCTTTTAGTAGATTTGGAAAAAAATGAGGAAAATCGGGAAAAATTTGTAAAAAAATTCTCTTTAATGCCGTTGCAAGCTTTACTTAAAGCTAAATTTAATTTATGTGTGTAACAATGATTAAAATAAGTTTGAGGAGCTACGTCTTTTATTTTTCTTTGAACCGCTAACAGGTAAATATTTAATTATTCTCTTTTGTGTTTTTATATACTTACAGTGGACGACATAATATTTGTTATTTGTACAATAGCTTAAGCTTTATTGCTTGTATTTGTACTATGTAACTATGCAGTCTGTAAATAAAATAAGTATTTCAAATTAAATACAAGGTATGTATTAATTTTTAATGATAACAGAAAGTATAGAAACAGAAATATATGAATTTAGTTCATATTAAACTACCAATATTTTGGTATTAAATGTGGATTGTAATTAACGTATCTTCGAAATTACAGTTCTATGCATTATTAAAAATTTTGGATGAAAATTGAATTAATCGCCAGTGGAAAATATACTAAATTTTATCTAGTACTTCTTATCGAAATGAAAACAGTTTACGTTTTTTTTTTTTAATATATGTGCACGTTGAGAGACTTCACCCCTCGCTTTTAAAATAATGAAATTTGGCGTAATTTCGCTTTATACGAGCGAACATTCCAGAACTGCTGACATCCAAAAAAAAATAACAGCCGAAAAGTTAGATCTACGCACATTCACTGCTAACCGCCGGTCTGCAGGCTAATATTTTTTAATTAAATAATCAAATAGCAACTGTCAGGAAATTAAAACGTGATTTCACTGTTTAAAATCGACGGCATTCCATCACGGCCTTCTATGTTGATCAAACCATATTTGACTGTTGTATAAAACTGGAAATTTTCACTGGTTTCTATTGGAATTACGGTCGTTAGATTTTTTAGTATTAACGAGTGAGAAATATTGCCGGATAAATACGTTTTACCAGTAACCACAAATTAATCCAATTTTTTTTTAATCGGAACGAAATAGAACTGTTCTTACCTAAAACAGTGAAGTGAAATCCGATTTTAGTATTATCGTTGTTACGACAGTGTTTACATTAGTTTTTCAAGTGTCAGAAATGGCTTACGTGTATAGCAACTCGGAGTTGATGGATATCGTTTTAATTTATAGTGAAACAAGACAACATTTTTGTGTTATAGTGAAGCAAGACAACATTTGTGTTCGTAGAAACTCGGTAAGACGGGCCCAAATATGAGCTTACTCGGTGGACAAAATTTCGACCAATGTAACATCTGTTATGTCAAATTATTTGATTAATTAAAACCACAAATTAATTTTATTAATTAATAATAACAATGACGGCAAAAGCAGTTGAATTTGCCGATATAAAAAAAAGGAATTATAAAATTTTGTTTATTAAAAATTATCCTCTGTAACCTACTTCTATCCTGAAATAGGATACCGCTTTTTTACTCTCGATAGCCGTATAAAATTTTTAAAGACCGTGAATTTGAAGTAAACGTAACTTAAAATACACTGTATTATAGTTTTATAATTGTTTATATAGTTTCTTTTTATGTTTATGTTTTTTTAACACACATACACGGTGTCCCATTTTAATCGATCACTCCTAATAACTCTGCGGGACCTCGAATTGAACAAAAGTTTAATGGTTTTAAGTGGCCGTACGGTAATGACCTTGGTTTTGACCCAGAGTTTTCACTTGGAGGTCAACTTCAGAATTTGTTTCATCCAGAAATAGAAAACACAGGGAATTTTACGTTCAAAGATGTATATTTGATCCATAGAAAGCAATAAAAGTTCGGAGTGAATCTACTGAGTGAAATTATTGAGTACATTTTCACTCAATATTGGGCATTTTGATCATTTTACTCATTTGTGATTATATTTAAACTAAAACAGTTCGTTGAATCGAAAAAATAATTAAAAAAAAAACCTCCACAACACCCCAGGTTCCGATTGTCCGTCCTGCGTCGAATGCAAAAGGTCCGAAGTCCGTATGTCGAAAATAAAATTCGGAAACAAGAGGTGTCTGACGTTATCGCTCGGAAATGGTGCGTTGAATTGGAAAAATGTCTGAATGGAAGCGGGGTAGGTAATTGTTAGTTTTAATTGTTTTTTAGAAGAATTGAAAAAGTTAATTGTTGTAAGACTAACACCTCTGGAAATGTGAGAAGACTGTGGACTTTCAGCAAGCCATTTTTTTACAAATAGTACCCTGAAGGAAGGTTATATTCTACTAATCATTTTAATGATGTGACAAAATCCTGGCCTACTTCGATTTTTTTAAAGGGTCATTTTTCCAGAAAGTAGTATTAGGCATTTTTTTTTTATCAAAAAGATAGTATCACCAGGCTATTCAATACCCATAAATATACCCATCTACCAAATTTGAACGACAAATGCCTATTCAATGTTTTTTCATGTGGTGCCAAACTTCGAAAAATCAGACAACCAAAATTATAACAAGCAGGTCAAAGATTGCCATGAAAGTGAAAACAAATACCAATGACAAAGAAAAAATACAGGAACTATAAATTTAAACCATTTAATTATATTAATTAATTATAAAAATAATAATACTTACAAAAAATATAATGAATTGTAAATACTAAGTTGTTAAACAAAAAAATTGCAAAACGTTAATCTAAATTAAATTTTAGTTTTCTCCACCAAACCTCCTTCCAGTCGAACACATTTTTCCAATCCTCTTCTTAAATTTAAAAATAATTTACATAGCTGTTGTGGCGTAATCTCTGCACAAGTTTGCCTTATGAAATTCATTAGGTCATCCAAATTCCTTGGTCCATAGTTCGAGAACACTAATATTTATAATTCAATATCTACATTTTTTGTAGGTTAATTATTATTATTTTTATTGTGGCCGCAATTAAGTGTTAAATTTATAGTGTCTGTATTTTTTCTTTGTTCAATTGGTACTTGTTTTCACTTTCATGACAATCTTTGATCTGTTTATTATAATTTTTAGTTCCGATTTTTCGAAGTTTGGCACCACATAAAAAAACACTAAATAGACATTTGTCGTTCAAATTTGGTACATGGGTATTTTGATGGGTGTTGAATAGCCTGTAAAATCGTAGTAGGCCAGGCTTTGTGACATCAATAAAATGATTAGTCTTTTTAGATGTATATAAATATCGAGTAATTTGAATGGCGTCGTGAAGATGGCACCACTTACATGTTGCTTCTGTAATCTCTACCACAGTTGATAGGGGACCGTTAGATGCTCCACGAAAGCGTAATATCCAGGAGAATGGCCTTAGCCGGTAGTTCTCAGCTGACGGATCTCAACCACTAGCCAGGACAGGAGGAGACCCTGCGAAATGAATTAATATCAATATTTAGTTAATTAAAAACCAAGTCTGAGTAAAAAGTGACTCAATAATAGTTAAATTTAAATCATATTAGAGAAAAAGTCAACTCTAAATTAGTTTTATACATATACTCAGAATAGAGTCAGTTACTCAATTGATGGTTAGCAGTAACTCGGATTTGAGTAAAACTTACTCATTTCTGATGCAATAGTTTCACTCAGTTGTACCCATACTAATAGAGTGAAAATTTCACTTAATCGGGTGTGGACAGAAATTGATATATTATTGAATAAAATTGAGTGAAATTTGAGTGATTTTTGTAACAGTGTACAAACTACTGTGATAATGATTTATGGTCTAATTGTGACTATGACCTTGAGCCCTGGGGTCAAATTTAGAGGTCATTTAAAGGTTAACTTTGGCTTAGGTTTTTCTATCCAAAGTGAGGGGAAACAAAAAATATCACACCCAAAAGTGTATATTCGGCCCTGCAGCAAANTTAAACAAAAAAATTGCAAAACGTTAATCTAAATTAAATTTTAGTTTTCTCCACCAAACCTCCTTCCAGTCGAACACATTTTTCCAATCCTCTTCTTAAATTTAAAAATAATTTACATAGCTGTTGTGGCGTAATCTCTGCACAAGTTTGCCTTATGAAATTCATTAGGTCATCCAAATTCCTTGGTCCATAGTTCGAGAAAACTAATATTTATAATTCAATATCTACATTTTTTGTAGGTTAATTATTATTATTTTTATTGTGGCCGCAATTAAGTGTTAAATTTATAGTGTCTGTATTTTTTCTTTGTTCAATTGGTACTTGTTTTCACTTTCATGACAATCTTTGATCTGCTTATTATAATTTTTAATTCCGATTTTTCGAAGTTTGGCACCACATAAAAAAACACTCAATAGACATTTGTCGTTCAAATTTGGTACATGGGTATTTTGATGGGTGTTGAATAGCCTGTAAAATCGTAGTAGGCCAGGCTTTGTGACAGCAATAAAATGACTAGTCTTTTTAGATGTATATTAATTTCGAGTAATTTGAATGGCGTCGTGAAGATGGCACCACTTACATGTTGCTTCTGTAATCTCTACCACAGTTGATAGGGGACCGTTAGTGTTAACAACTCTCTCTTTGTTTGCCTCGGCTAGCTTGAAACTCTATCTCGGATTTTATTTTAAGTAAAGGAAAATGATTAAATACGTATATTCTAGCTATTCTTTGTCAAAAAAGTAGATTTAAGTTGAAAAATGCAAGTTAACGTTAAAGTTAGGTGAAACTCAAAATATTACTGTAAAATGTGAAAAAGGTTAATGAAATTTATTAAAGGTAATAATTTAGATGTTTATGAATGGTTCTTAAACGTCAGGGAGCGAAGTAGAGATTCGTGGGACACAAAATATGAAAGTACATAAATTAACAAATACGACTGACAAGTAAAGCCACTTACCTTGCGTCGGCTTATCTTGTAGGTTGATCTCTGCTCTCTGGTTGAATCGGGTTGACTTGTAGTACAGCAAGTTTTCGCGTAATCCAAGTTTTGCACTTCACTTCACTTAGGAGAGGATAATTAGGATTGTAAGAATGAAACACTGTTTTTTTTTATGGCTTTAATACACTGATTCCCAAATTTTCGGAGACAGAAGAAGGACGCTATTTATATGAGAGCGTGACGTAGCACTTTTGTAGAATAGTAATACGTTGTATGTAGTAATACGAATAACTTTATTTTAGATTTGTAAAAAATGTATAAACGTTGCACTTAATTTGTAGATCGTAGTCTTGTAGATTTGTATTGATTTAAAGTTTAATAATTGTAGAAGTTGATTTAGAGAACTAAGAGCTATACGGGTCGCTCTGACTTAATGTTACTGTTACTGTTTTACTGTTCGACTGTTGACTGTTGACTGTTAATTATGATCCTCCTCCTGTTCTGGCTGGGCCCCGCCGGCTAGGGCCCTTTCTTCTGGCGATCCTTTCAACTGACTTCTGCATCGAAATACAGGGTGTCTCATAATTAGCTGCCAACCCTGAACAGGCCGATTCTATGATCAAAACTAAGTAAAAAAGTTCATATGAACATGGGTCCGGAAATGCTTCCTAAGGGCANGCCTGCTGCTTTTACTTTATTTGACCCTGTTATGTGTTATAATGTTTATTACGTAGATTTTACTGTTCTATTATTTTAATTATTTTATATTGTAAATCGACTCTCTTACGTGGTTCTGTACGCTATATTTTGGTTCTCCTTTTGTTCCTATTTTGTTAATCTGCCTGTTTGTTTTCTTTTCTTTTCCCAATTCTGACTTGTGTAAATACTTTTGTATGATTAACACCAATAAACAATGTCTAATGTCTAATATCACGGTGTTGGTTTAATGCTTGAATGCCCTGATAAATTAGGGTTTAAAAAAACAATAATTAGTATCAAAATCGAATTAAAATTAAATTATGCTATAATCTAAAATCAAATTTTAACATCATAATAAATAAAACCGTTGAAGAATTGAAAAATTAACTTTACTATCAAAAACTTTAAATCTGCAGTATGGAAGTTACAAAGGTGGTAAGTGTCAAAATGTTCTTTGTTGTGTTTTTGCTATAGAAATGTGAATAAATGTTGTAGTGGAGTCAAGATAGCTTAAAATTACGCATTATGTCGAAATAATTATAGGAAGCATGGGTTTTCCTAAAACCTTTTGAAATTACTTGGAGATAAGTATTAGAAAAAAGTTATAAACTTATTTTTGTACGCTAATTGTTTTTTAATTGTTTAAACAATAATAAATAGTTTTTAAGAACATTTAAAATAATTCAATGAATTTTAAATCGAATTCTTTCAAATTGACAATATAGACCCCTATATTGCCGCTGAACAAGAATATGAAGTCGGAAAATGAAAATTCAAAATGGCTGATCCAATATGGCCGACTATTTTAAACAATTTTTTTAACAATTATCGAATTTAAATCAAACTCGCTCATATTTGTAATATAGAGGTTCGAAAAATGAAAATTATAAATGGCTAGAGGTTTTATTTTTTAAAAAAATAAAACAAAATAAATAATTTTTAAATCTCATCAAGTTCTTGCTCTTCTTCAAAAATAACTGGGCAATTAAGGCAATCAATGCCAGGAAGAGCATACTGCAGTGAAAATCAAACCTGCTTTCCTTTCAATCAACGTCCCCTATTATTTATTTATTCATTAATTATTTTAAAAATGGATCAATATTCATATATAAATATTAAACTCATATATTTACAGGTTTAGCATAAAAGAAAACGAATTTTACATTACATTAAAGAATTACAAGTGTACGAGAGTATAACCTCAAAATGGACAAAATATGTGAATAATACACTTTTTAACACACTGATAACTGCAGCTTACTCGAAAACATAAAAATCATATTCTTATTCCATTTACAATAATAATTATTTAATTCTTATAAACGAAACACGCTTTTAAAATAAATGAAACTGTAAGTAACAAAAAAATATTAGCTGTGCTCACTGCTTAGCTTCGTCACATAAATTGACAAGAAAAACAACTTTCAAAATTCCCCTTCGCAAGCATCAATAAGAGAACTTTTATTCACAATTTCAGATACAGAATATACGTTTTAAAAATGAATATTAAATCAATTAATCAAAAAACGTTATTTTTTGCCGTTTTATAACAATTTTCCACTTATTATTATAAATAAAAAAAATATATTTCGCTGAATTTACTTTTCTTAAGGTCTTAACTTAATTATTTGATGGTTTATTAAACAAAAAAAAAATGTTTTTGTACATTATTAAACTTTATTTAACAATAAATTTCACCGATTTTTCATGAAATATTTTAATTTTTTGTTATTTTTTGTTTTTTCAACTATTATTTCAATTTTTTAAGTAAAATAAAGTTTTAATATAAATAAATACTAAAAAATATTTCTACCACTATATAAAACTCATTTTGGGCACTTGTAACCCTCTTTTCTTTAATTTGTTGCAATCATTCCATCCACATGCACACAGGTTAAGTCAACACTGTTGGTTTTCATTATAAAAACATACTGTCTTGAAAATAGATTGCAATACACAAATAATTAATATTAGATGTTAACTGAGATATTTATTTTGACTTTGTCTTTAACTAAATTAAAATACTTTCCACTAATACATAATGATTTTCATAGTACTGGCTTCTATACAATCAAAATCACTTTTGATTGTTAGGTATTGTACAGGCTGGTCCATTTTCGATGGGATTTCAGGGTATCTCAGAAACTACTAAAGGTATGATAAATCTGANAGGAAGCATTTCCGGACCCATGTTCATATGAACTTTTTTACTTAGTTTTGATCATAGAATCGGCCTGTTCAGGGTTGGCAGCTAATTATGAGACACCCTGTATATACGTTCCGGCGAGGTAGAGCTAGGCTCCGCCCTCCGCTTCGTTTACGAACGCGCGCTTTTCATTGGTCCGTCTGTTCAGTTAAAAGCAAACGACGGGATCTCTGACTCTTACTTTAATTCAAGCACGCTCGGATGCACCTCTGTTAACATTAGATGCTCCACGAAAGCGTGATCTCCAGGAGAACAGGCTTTAGCCGGTAGTTCTCATCTGACGGATCTCAACAACTAGCCAGGACAGGATGAGACCCTGCGGCATGAATTAATATCAATATTTAGTTAATTAAAAACCAAGTCTGAGTAAAAAGTGACTCAATAATAGTTAAATTTAAATCATATTAGGGAAAAAGAGTTTTATATACTGAGAATAGAGTCAAAAGTTACTCAATTGATGGTTAGCAGTAACTCTGAGTTGAGTAAAACTCGCTCATTTCTGATGCAATAGTTTCGCTCAGTTGTACCCATACTAATAGAGTGAAAATTTCACTTAATCGGGTGTGGACAGAAATTGATATATTATTGAGTAAATTTGAGTGAAATTTACGTGATTTTTGTAACAGTGTACGAACTACTGTGGTCATGATTTATGGTCTAATTGTGACTATGACCTTGAGCCCTGGGGTCAAATTTAGAGGTCATTTAAAGGTTAACTTTGGCTTAGGTTTTTCTATCCAANTAAGTATTTTTTCGAAGAAATTTTGAAAAAATTCTAATTGTTGCTAAAATGGATAAAATCGAACATTTTTAAACAGGGGTATGTATAAAAATTGGGAGCTCAAAATAATCATTAGTTTTACCGTGAGAGAGAATTGAAAAATAAGTATAATTCTGTATTTTCTTAATTCACAATTGAATTGTGTGAAATCTACCAGGCCGATTTCGATGAAAAAATTTCTGTAATACTACCGTATCATGAAGTACCCAGAACCATACTTTTTATATGGCTGCTCTAAAGTCAAAGTCTGAAATCAATTCATGAAAAAAACGTCTTTTTGTACGAATTTTTTTTCGGTCTATACTGTATTGCAGCAACAATGCACAGAAAAATTTCGGACCACTTTTATTTTGAAGAGAATCTCAAAACGAAACTTTTTTTCCTTCGACTATTTTCTCTAATGTCAATATTCTCCGAGTTATACATGAAAGAAGGGAGAAAAATGCGCCTTTTAATTTTTTTTACATTTTCTTGCGCTAACAATTATGCACAACTTTTTCAGCGGGCGCATATCGCAATTATCATTTTACATAATATTTAGTACTATTTCCAACAAAAATTAGCGTTACTATATGAAATATCCATACAACCTACTTTTAAAATAGATGCCGACTAGACTAAAATAGACTTCAGACCATCCCGCATAGTCATATAATGGACTACTTAACCCCAAGCTATCGACGGGAATTACTTTTTAATCAACTCGAATACCTTTACGAGACCCATAAATAAATATGTTATTTCAAGCAGAGCCTATTATGAGGCAAATTAAAATAATTCATCAATTTCAATGGGCCTTAATTATTTCATTACTTACCGTGATCGTTTACAAATAAAATAAAACGTTTCTATTTGCTTAATTAGACATCATTGTAAAAGGAAGTTAAGCCCAAACGTACGTGGAAGAAAAATAAAAGCATAAACCTGTTACCTGAAGATCGAATCATTAGTTTGAAATAACATAATTAATGGCACCACTCTGTCTAATTTCACAATGCGTGTCGGTTAAAAAAGAGGTACCGTCATCGCGAGTAAAGATATCAGTTAGACCAATTTGTTACGGCAAAAATTATTAGTAAATTAAGTGGTATTAATTAATTTAATCATCTGAAATTATATAGGGATATTAGAGCTTCTCTTCACTTAATAATTTAATCAATATATCAATTAAATCGTCCGTATTTCAATCGATTTTCGGTTTCTAAATTATGTAAAACAATGATCTCAATAAAATATACACAATGTTAATGAAAAACGACTTAAAATTGATGAGGACATCGTTTTACTTCCTTGCGACGTTCAATTTGTTTTTTAGCTTTAACGCGATATCAAATTCCAGAAATATTTTGCCACGTGTATTTATTTTTAACATTTTACTTTATACTTAATGCGGGGAAACCAATCCATTGTGCTCGGGAAATAAAAATATCAATGCACATGCTACGTGAATTAATGGAACAGTTTGTAAACAACGCAAATAACGTTGTTTTAGAATTCTACAGTCTGTGTTTTCACTGGTTTCAGTTGTTTTCCAAATAATTTTAAAAGGCTCTTTTCAATTGAAATGAAATTTGTTGTGCCAGTACTTGTGTATAAATGCTACTTTTTGACATAATAACTGGAATAATGCTTTTACAAAAAAAGAAAAATAAAAGCCCCACCATTGAATCAAATCTGTTTGCCTTTTGCAGGTGATATTACAAATTTAGTTTTTGTTTTTTAAACAAATTAGGACCCTTTTCAAGTTTTTCATCTCATGCAATTTTTTTGTGTTCCTAATTTTTTCAGTGAAATTATTTTATTAGTCAGCATTAGAGCACGGAATGTGGTACACTTGATTTGTAAAATAAATGTCGCTAATCAGTCGGTATTTGTATGTATACCTACATATACCTATATTGCAAATCATTCTAGTTTAATTAAAAATTAGTAAGATGAATATTTCGCATTTCCATAACTTTTAGCATATCTCGTAACATGGTTTCAGTGTAAAAGAAATGTTATTATAAAACTAGCTATTAAAAATACGTAAAATGAAAAACGTAAATAGACTCTGAATTCTAGAAAACAGAAATATATGACAATTTATTACAAAACTTGTAGAGTATGTATAATATAATATAACTATAAATATGTACATCTTGTGTGAAAAATGTCATTAGAACTGGTGTATGATATACGGGGTGTTACGAGAAGAACCCCCCCCCAACATCAACTTATACTAATTTTACCAAATAAGACAAGTAAGTAAATGTTGCTTTTAGTCGTAGAGCTTTGATGTTTTGTTGCTGTTGTTGTCTGTAATAAAAACATTACATTTGACCTTTGCTAATTTGCTCTTGAACTATCTAATAATTTGAGATTTAATAACTAATATATCATGGTGTTTGAAGTTTGACTGCCCTAATTATAACAGACAATAGAATACATTAAAATAAACAAAAAAAATCTTATATGACTTGTTCCTAAACTCAACCATTTCCGAGAAAAAAAAATTATCAATATCTCTAACTTGATGTACAAAAGTTCGATTAATTAAGGAATATTGACATAACTGTGTCCATAAAATACAATGTTTACCACTTTTTTGAATTTCTTTATGCTTAATTCTAAAAACTAGTTAGCGTTGTAATAAATTTAAAATGCGATCAAATTCATATCGAGCAATGTGACAATGGCGTGGCGGATAGCACGATGTATTGAGCTGTCCAGCAATACGCATTTCAGTTGGTAACTTGAATTGGACCGTGTCTGAGTGTTTTTTGCGTACCACTATTTCCTTTTCTTGAGGCGTTTTCCAACGAGTGCGCGAAAATTGGATTCGAAGTTGATTCGAATTTTGCTTTTTGGTAAGTACTTTAATCACATATTTTTCAAATTCATAATTTGATTAAAAGTTAAGTTCTTGTTTTAAGAGATTCATAATTACTAAAATTCGAGCTAACATTTAAGCACAACACTATCTTGGTACTACAAAATCGATTATTTATTTTATTTATATAAAAACTGGAAAACAATTGTCTTGAAATTTACTAAATGTTTCACAATAATAGTTGTTTACAATTTTTCCGTAGGACAAGTCGCCGCGTGCACAAGTGGTATCCACCAGCTGTGTAGCGTTAGGTTAAGCGTTGTTGTCACGTTGTCATGAAACTCCCCAATATTAATACTCGCTGTATTTTGAAAACTGTTAATCTTACGACCCTGTAAAATACAACATTTTTGTTCATTTATCATTACTCTATCTCATTCTGAGGTAATGGCAATCAAACTTCTTTCACCCTGTATAAATTCTGTTAAAATACGAGGTATGTTCGGAGAATAAGCGAATTTTATTTTTTTTTAATTTTATTACTAATTTTATACATTATTGGTCCTTGTTTCCTTCAAAGTACTTCCCTCCCCTGTTCATATACTCTTCCCAGCGATGTTTCCATTTCTCAAAGCAGTCATAGTTTCATTTGAAATTGTCTTTAAAGTCTATGACGAATTTGCTTTGATGTCATCAATAGTTAAAAAAAATACACGGGGCGTTCCATTACAAAAAATCTAGTTCCAGTGGACCAAACTCGGTATTGAATTATCACCACCCTGTATAAGATTCGGTAACTCTGAAGATATGGTTATGCAGCTTAGGTATTTTGTCCTTGCTCCTGCAAAAAAGTTGCCGTCGACTTCCGGTATAACCGGAAATGTCACAAGAACAAAATTGTTAGATTTTAAAATAGCACACCCAAAAACGCTAGTGTGTCAATTTTCAAAGTACGTTCTGAAATAATCGAATAGGCCACACACTTTGAGATTCCCGATATACAGGGTGTTTTTAAATGAAATAGCAAAAATACCTTATAAAAGTTGCATCCCTGAGGCGATATACCCTCTTAAAGGAGGGGATTGAAATTCACAATTTAATTTTTTTTCTTTAACATAAAGAATGTTAGAGACATGAAACTTGGTATGAGCATCCTACTAATAAAGAGAGAACTTTTCAATATTTTATAAAGGAGTGAAACACTCAACCCCATTGTAATATTTTATTAGAAATTTTTTATATGAAGTAAATTATTTATTGGGAAGTCTGATTTATTGTGCAATTTTTTTACCTCTTGTAATTTTTCGATAAAACATAGTTTTCTAGTAAAAAAATTAGATGCGTCATCGTTCACTAAAGGGGTAATTGCGAAAATTTGTAAAAATATAGTAGGCGGATATCAACAAATAAATTGTTATTTATCATATTAATAAATTGACACTTTCTGTCAACCAATAATAATTAGTACCAATTGATTAATTTATTATCAGAATAATTATGGCAAATAATATTTATACCAGTGACGAATATGTCGACATGTTCCAAGTGTTTTTCGAATCCAGAAAAAATAGTAACGCTTCACTAAAATTATACCACCAAAGTTATCCAAACCAAACGATTCCTCATAGACAAACATTGGTCTCGGTGGAAAGAAGGCTTTGCGAAACTGCAAAATTCAGCCCAATCGTGAAGGTGCCTGAAGAAGGCGTAATGTCCGAACTGTTGAAACTGTGGAAGCTATACTGGAACATCTACAACAAGACTGTGGTACAAGTACAAGACAGGTGTCCAGGCGACTGCAAGTTTCTCACAGTCTTGTGTGGAATGTAGCTCACGATAATCTTTTATACCCTTTTCACCATCAAAACGTGCAAGAATTGAATGACCCTGATTTACCTAACCGCGTGGATTTTTGTCAATGATACGTTAATATTTCCAGGCATGACTTAAATTTCCTAATGAATATACATACTTTTCACCGATGAAGTAAATTTTCCTAGAGTAGGTGCAGTAAACCTTGATAATGTTCATTCATGGTCGGAAGAAAATACTCATGAAATATTTGTTTCAAGATGTCAACATAATTTCAGTTTAAACGTTTGGATGGGAACTGTAGGAAATACTCTAGTAGGTCGTTTTATTCTTCTACACAGGCCTGGAGCGGCCGAGTATCTTTGATTTTTTAACGAAAATCTTCCAACATTACTTGAGGATGTACCCCTCGCTACACGTGTGGTATATGCACGATAGAGCGCCTGCACATAGTACACTTGCCCTTAGAGAATGGTTTAATTTAAATTACCCGAATCGCTGGATTGGTCGTGGTCGTTGTGGCCCTGTTTGTTGGCCTGCACGTTCACCTGACCTAACGCCTATGGATTTCTTTTTGTGGGGACACATAAAAAATATTGTTTATGCCATTTCTGTTGCCTCTTTAGAAGAATTACGCTTAAGAATATTTCAGGCAGCAGATGACCTTCGCAATAACCAAGAACAGTTTGTGCGAGTGCGTTATAACTTCAACAGACGTATTAGGTTACGCTTGCAGCAAAATGGAAATTATTTCGAGAATATTCTTTAAATTTAATTTTGCATTTCTTGTTTTTCGTTTGTATTAAATTTTATTTCAGATAAATAACTTTACCTAATACATGTCCCATAGTCATAAGTTATCAAACATTTTTCATTAATTAATAGCAAATTATTCTTAATGTTATTATTAAATTACCAGCTTATTGACAGAAAGTGTCAATATATTAATATGATAAATAACAATTTATTTGTTATGACATCCGCCTACTTTATTTTTACAAATTTTCGCAATTACCC
>NW_019416373.1:532764-540209 GCF_000390285.2 Anoplophora glabripennis | reverse complement strand
TTACTCATCGTAGAAACGCATTATTTCAACGATTTGAAGTATTTTTAAGGTTAGGGACGAACAGTGACCAGATGGGGTTTAACGAATATTGAATTCGAAATCAGCAACCCCAAATACGTATAGATATGGCGATTCAGTCTACAATACAGTATTTTTATGTTTCTTATCTATCAATATTGCTCATTAAACAGAATTTTCCATGATTGCGGACGCCAAATTGGAACCGCCATGATGGCATTCGATAGAGTTTTTAAATACGAAGCTTTTGACACGTCGAACGTCAACATTTATGTATTTTTATTCTGGGCAGCCCACTGTGCCCGTTGTCGTGAAACGCCCGATATATAACTTTACCTAATACATGTCCCATGTAAATTATTCTTAATGTTATTATTAAATTACCAGCTTATTGATAGAAAGTGTCAATTTATTAATATGATAAATAACAATTTATTTGTTATGACATCCGTCTACTTTTTTTTACAAATTTTCGCAATTAACCTTTTAATGAACGATGACGCATCTAATTTTTTTACTAGAAAACTATCGGTTTCATCGAAAAATTACAAGAGGTAAAAAAGTTGCGCAATAAATCAGTCTTCCCAATAAATATTTTTAAATAAATAATTTGATTCATATAAATAAATTTCTAGTAAACTATTGCAATGCGGTTAACTATTTCACTCCTTTATAAAATACGCCAATGATTGAACAAATATTGAAAAGTTGTCTCTGTATTAGTAGGATGCTCATACCAAGTTTCGTGTCTCTAGCATTCCTCATGTTAAAGAAAAAAATTAAAATGTTCAATCAACTTCAATCCTCTTATTTTTCGCTCTACATTCACTGGTACCATTTTTGCTCTTTCATTTAAGAACACCCTGTATATGGAAAAGTGCTTTTATTTCGAACATCAATTTTTTGTTAGATATCAACACATAATATGGTGATTTTAATTAATTTATCTCTGTATGTGAAAAAGAACCGCCCGTTCAAAATTGGTAGAGAGTAGAACAGTCGCACAGTGAAAATGAAATATTACCAGTACATAAACCACACAGGGCATATAAATTTAAAAATTTAATTTCATTCGAAATAGCTCATAAAGTACATTTTTTATAATTTCCGCAAAACCCTCTCCCGGTCCGTAAATCACGAGACAAGATGGTAATTCCCGAACCAGAGCCGTAATGAAGTGTACCATAAACTCGCCCCCTCAATTATTTCACTTTAAGAAAACATTTATTAAGGTTTTTGTCCAATTGCGGGGGCAATAAAGCAAACTTATTGAAGTATAGCACCTTCGAACTGGGTTCCGCTGTCACTACGGAATTGATAGCGGAAAGGTTACCAGAGAAAATTATGAAGCAATTTTGCGGGCGCCACAGTCATTAGTCTTTCGGCTCGCGAGCGCGAGGCGCACGCGCCGAGCCGTTTAGACCGCAGGGTGCTTTATAACATCGGCGCGCCTATCCAGATGTTCACTTCCTTTTAAACTGCCAAAAGTAATGATAATTTCCACGCCGGTTTGTCTACAAAATGTATGAACCGATTACTCCTTACCGCCTAACCCTGCCAACTTTTATGTCATACCGATAAATCCTCGATGCTCTCCGTTGCGTAGTCGACGTCGCCGCTGTTATCGGTTTGCGAGTTCGCCGTTAAAATTAATTCCTTTGACATTCGGAAGAGGAGCCCCGCGCACGGGATGGTTCTTCATATTTTTGCTGAACTAAATTTGTTAATACGAATGATACAAACAATTTTCTAATTCACGTGTATTTTATTTATTTATTTATCGAATTACTTATTAATTCATTCATTCGTTCATGTATTTACTCAGTTATTTATTTATTTATATAGTCATTTATTTATTCATTTGTTTATTTGTTCATTTGTTCATTTGTTCATTTGTTCATTTGTTCATTTGCTTATTTGTTCATTTGTTCATTTGTTCATTTGTTTTATTCATCCAAATTACTCATTGATTTATTAATTTATATAGTTAGTTACACATAATTTTTTTATATATTTGTTCGTTTGTTTATTTGTTCATTTGTTTAATTCATTTTTTTGCATTTGTTCGTTTGCTAATTTTTTCATTTATTTATTTATTTATTTATTCATTTTTATTTATTCATTCGTTCATTTGTTCATTTGCCCATTTGTTTTTTGTTTCATTTATTCATTTGCTCATTTGTTCATTTTTGTTCATTTGTTTTTTGTTTCATTTATTAATTTGCTTATATGTCCATTTCTGTTCATTTGTTTCATTTATTCATTTGCTCATTTATTCATTTGTTCATATGTTTAATTGTTTATTTGTTCGTTTGTTCATTTGTTCATTTGTTCATTTGTTCATTTGTTCTTTGTTTTATTTATTCATTTGTTCATTTGTTCATTTGATCATTTGTTCCTTGTTTCATTTATTGATTTGCACATTTGTTCAATTTTGTTCATTTGTTCTTTGTTTCATTTATTGATTTGTTCATTTGTTCATTTGTTCATTTGTTATTTGTTTAATTTGTTCATTTATTCATTTGTTCATTTGTTCGTTTGTTCTTTGTTTCATTTATTCATTTGTTCATTTTTTCATTTGTTAATTTGTTAATTTGTTAATTTGTTAATTTGTTAATTTGTTAATTTGTTAATTTGTTAATTTGTTAATTTGTTCTTTGTTTCATTTATTCATTTGCTCATTTATCATTTGTTCATTTGTTCATTTGTTTTATTCATCCAAATTACTCATTTATTTATTAATTTATATAGGTAGTCACTCATTAATTTTTTTTATATATTTGTTCGTTTGTTCATTTGTTTATTTGTTTATTTGTTCATTTGTTCATTTGTTCTTTGTTTCATTTATTAATTTTCTCATTTGTTCATTCATTTGTTCTTTTGTTCTTTATTTCACTTATTCATTTACTCATTTGTTCATTTTTGTTCATTTGTTCATTTGTTGATTTGTTCATTTGTACTTTGTTTCATTTGTTCATTTGTTCATTTGTTGATTTGTTCATTTGTTTACTTATTTATTTGTTTTATTCATTCAAATTACTAATTTATTTATATAGGTAGTTACACATTCATTTTTTTTATATATTTGTACGTTTGTTTATTTGTTTATTTGTTTATTTGTTTATTTGTTTATTTGTTTATTTGTTCATTTGTTCATTTGTTCTTTGTTTCATTTATTAATTTGCTCATTTGTTCATTTTTCATTTGTTCATTTGTTCTTCGTTTCACTTATTCATTTGCTCATTTGTTCATTTTTGTTCATTTGTTCATTTGGTCATTTGTTCATTTGTTCATTTGTTCAATTGTTCTTTGTTTCATTTGTTCATTTGTTTATTTGTTTTATTCATCCAACGAGAAAAAAACCCAATTGCAGGATAAGTGAATACAAGTATGTGCATATAACAGTAAAATTACGACAATAAAAATAACAGATATGCTTACAAAACTATGAATTGTTAGAAAAAGATACAGTTGTCAATTAATAAAAAACAGAGAAAAATAATATGTGTATAAATAAATAATAAAACAGTAATACAAAAATTACAAACGACAAATTATTATGTTTAAAAAATATATTCAATTATTAGTTATTCAAAAAACACTGCACGAATATAAATTTTAACAAACAAGAGTGGGAATGAAAAAATTAACAGAAGATCTCAACTATGAAAGCAGAAAATCTTTTAATTTCTTCTAAAAACTGCTAAAAAAATTGAATGTATCCAGCTTGTTCTCAGTGTTAACATAGACAGCCCCACGGCAAAAAAAATTATCCACATGATTTTTGGGTCATTGAATCCGACTCCGGTATCCGGTTGATGAAGTTAGCTTTTGACGAAGGTTAATTGAAGGTCATTTCTCGATTTTAAAACCGATTTAGCTTTTAAGGTCATGTTTAAAATTATTTGAAGGTCAACTCTTGTTTTTTTTTGTGGTAATACAAATTCTGATTCCGAATTCTGAAAAATTGAAATATTTCACGATTAGAGACGTGATTGAGTTACTTTTTCTATTTCAAAGTCATCTGAAGGTCAACTCCCTTTCTTGAACTTCCCAGGTTGGTGTCTCGTCTGAATAGCGAGATGTCTGAAAAATGACCTCTGTAAAAGTTGTTTCGCTCACCTGGGGATCAACAACGCGGTGACCTTGAATTTAGCCAGGTTTTAACAATATACTTTCCAAAATGATAGCATACTTCAAAGGAATTTGGTTTTGGTATGGATAAGTTTTTAAGTCTACTGAATTCATTAGAGTTATTAGTTTGTGACCACCTACTAAAAGTGGCTAGTTACGACTTTAGCTAGTGACATTTTATGACATAACTTTTTGAGGTTAGATGTTTATAATGCATATTTCATTTTTTTCAAATTTCGAGTCAATATCCTTAAAACTCTGAAGTAATTAATAAAAATAAATAAAAAATTAAACTTTACACACTCTGTATCTCGGAAACGAAGCATATTTCGACATACGTTTATACGAACCTTTTTTTCTCAAAATAACCCCCTAAAATAATTCGCACTTATTTACAAGCACTCTGTATATACTTGATATTAAAGAGATTAAAGTAATGAAGCGGAAATAAAATTTTAACTAAACCCTTCATTCACATGCGTAATCAATGACATATACAGACTGAATAACATACTATTAATTATAATTATATTTTATCAATTAACAAGTGCTCAATGAAGTAATTATGAAATATATAGTTATAAATTATCAGCATTACAATTATATAGTTTGTTTTGATTTAAAACTCAATGCACTAATTATTTTATCATAATTATTTACCGGTGATTGATATTACACTCCGATGTGTAAACTGGTATTTAATTGTTGTTTTCAAGCGTTGAGTATAATTGATTGGGTGTTATTTTATATTCATTCTCGTATATTTTGTGTACCTGTTTCTTTTTTCTCTTTGGAAACCTTTAAACAGCGCTACACAATCGTTAAAAACCCAAATACACGTTTATTGTGAGTTGCTACATTAATTTTGTATCTGTTGAACTTGACAAACTTTAGATCAGCATTATCATGTCCCCCTAAAAACTGTAAAAATAATGAACAATAAAATTATATGTCCAATTCAAAACCAAGAGTAGAGAAAATAGTAGTTTTAATCCTGCTAAGCGAGAACGAAGTTTAAAATGAACAGTAGAGGAAGGCAATGTTGGTTCTAAAAAGCTGATTCAGACTTTGCACACTCATGCTATAGGTGGGAATTTACTACAGTTGACACAACGTTGTTCACGATCCGTGATAACACATTTCTCAATTATCGGAAGCCATTAGCAGAGCAGTGACACAAAAATATAATACCGCTCTGATATACTTTTATTACAACGGCTTAAAATAACCAAGTCGAATTGATTTGAATTAATGTTTCTGTCTGTTCAAAGGATGGGTAATATTTTCTGTAATTAAGATTATTTATAGGGCAATTGTCAATGTATAGATGAACTGATAAACATTCATTAGCTGTGTCTGCACCAAAGTAGCTCGAGCGCCATTATATAGGTAGTTAATATGACTTAGAAGACTTAAATAAGTTTCATTGATTCATGGTAATATTCATTGATTCTACCTTCAAATAGAAATATCAGAATCGTTAAAAAATCATTAATGGTATCATATTTTCAAAGGAAAACAGTCTGGTAGTACAAACTTACAGAATCTTTATTCGAAAGTATAGTAAAAAACGATAATTTTTAATTCTGAGCTGTCTTTTATCCATTGTTATAAGTGTATCAAGTCATAACTTGAAAATGTTACTTTATAATTAGAAATAAAGTCAAATTATTTATTTTTCCTCGCTCGGAAACCGTTTTGAACACTGAAGTATACTTAATGTCTCCATCGTATTGTTTACTTAAGCTCAAGTACTTGCAAATGGTCAACTTAAATAAATATTTCTCTTTTATAAATTATAACACAAATATCCTGTTCGATTAAGTGAATTTACCATATATTTGTTTAAAGATCATTACTGTTAAAACTGTCCACAAGCAAATAAATAATTCAAAGATTTTAGAAGGTACAGCTTTTATAATTGAAGAGTGACATTATATTATGACATTAATCTTCTACACCTGTATTGACAATAAAATGAACTCAACCGCATACCTATTCAGATAGAACCTTAATAGTTTTTTCATCATAAATATTAATCTTTGTATACGTCAATTACAGACACCACATACTTAAAATAACGAATTTAATAATAATAATTTAACTATTTCAAAAGTATACATATGTATATTGCAACATCTTCATAACCAAACTATTTAATACCAAAAAAATAATTAGTATTGTTTAGGAGACTGGTAAATTATGATACGTTTGAGATTGCCTCTGAAAAGTTATCTATTATCTAAAGTCTAAAGCAACACACCACACAAGTAGGCGAACATGGAGTCATTAATACATGTATTATACCAGGTGTAACAGGATCATGGTACACCCCCCGTATCTCCGTTAGTTTTAAAGGTAATTGATTGAAATTTGGGATATTCCATATACATAATAAGCGGCGTTTTTTGATCTACAAATGATTTTTTTCCCACTTCCGGTTTCGCCGGAAGTGATACCAATTTTCGATTTTCAAATGGAATACCCTGTATGTTATTACATTTCTGAAATCTGCATAATTTTCTGAATCCAATGATACCACATAAGTGACATTTCAAACGTCAAAATTTTTTATAATTTAATTTTTAGTTTTCCATTTAAG
The DNA here is from genome assembly GCF_000390285.2 of Anoplophora glabripennis. NCBI lineage: Eukaryota > Metazoa > Arthropoda > Insecta > Coleoptera > Cerambycidae > Anoplophora > Anoplophora glabripennis. The sequence continues at coordinate 533,455 of NW_019416373.1, read as the reverse complement.
TGTGCCATGATGGTTCCGATTTATTCCAATTGACCCGTCTAATGCTGGAAAAATCGAAATCCCGTCAAAAATACTAAATTGCGTTTTTTATGAGCAAATAAAGTTCATCGTAATCGATTTTGGGGTAAAACTCAATTTTTTCAAATGGAACCATATTGGTACCGTGGTACCATTTATTAGTACTATTAATAAGGAATTAATTCATACCTGGTAATAAAATGTGCGATAAATACAATCAAAATTACAGCTAAAAGAAAATAAGAAAATACAATTATTTTGTTCTAATTTAATGCTAAGAAACTAAGGTGGCTTTGAAAACAATGAAATTATTCCTTCAGACTGTCAAATAAATTTTGTTGGTTTATCGGTGTTTTTATTGTGTATTGGAAAAGTCTTTACATTTGTTGTTATTTTTGTTCAAAATGCCGCACATTTATACAAGGGATGAAAAAGTGGACATGTTAATTATTTATGGGGAATGTAGAAAAAATGCCGTTGCGGCTAGAAACCTTTATGCCGACCGATATCCTGATAGACAATGTCCAGCGAGAAATTATTTTAATCGTCTTGAAAATCAATTCCGAAGAGAGCCTAACCATGATCCCGAAGAAAACGTTATCATCGACGAAGGAACGGAAATTAATGTTTTATTTCGAATAGAAGTTGATAAGACTGTTTCTTTAAGGCAAAT
>NW_019416373.1:517250-528635 GCF_000390285.2 Anoplophora glabripennis | reverse complement strand
TCAACCCCAATTTGCCTTAAAGAAACAGTCTTATCAACTTCTATTCGAAATAAAACATTAATTTCCGTTCCTTCGTCGATGATAACGTTTTCTTCGGGATCATGGTTAGGCTCTCTTCGGAATTGATTTTCAAGACGATTAAAATAATTTCTCGCTGGACATTGTCTATCAGGATATCGGTCGGCATAAAGGTTTCTAGCCGCAACGGCATTTTTTCTACATTCCCCATAAATAATTAACATGTCCACTTTTTCATCCCTTGTATAAATGTGCGGCATTTTGAACAAAAATAACAACAAATGTAAAGACTTTTCCAATACACAATAAAAACACCGATAAACCAACAAAATTTATTTGACAGTCTGAAGGAATAATTTCATTGTTTTCAAAGCCACCTTAGTTTCTTAGCATTAAATTAGAACAAAATAATTGTATTTTCTTATTTTCTTTTAGCTGTAATTTTGATTGTATTTATCGCACATTTTATTACCAGGTATGAATTAATTCCTTATTAATAGTACTAATAAATGGTACCACGGTACCAATATGGTTCCATTTGAAAAAATTGAGTTTTACCCCAAAATCGATTACGATGAACTTTATTTGCTCATAAAAAACGCAATTTAGTATTTTTGACGGGATTTCGATTTTTCCAGCATTAGACGGGTCAATTGGAATAAATTGGAACCATCATGGCACACTTAAATGGAAAACTAAATTATAAATATTTTGACGTTTGAAATGTCACTTATGTGGTACCATTGGATTCAGAAAATTATGCAGATTTCAGAAATGTAATAATATACAGGGTATTCCATTTGAAAATCCAAAGTTGGTATCACTTCCGGCGAAACCGGAAGTGGAAAAAAAAACATTTGTAGATGAAAAAGTGCCGCTTATTATGTATATAGAATATCCCAAATTTCAATCAATTACCTTTAAAGCTAACAGAGATACGGGGGGTGTACCATGATCCTGTTACACCTGGTATATCAAGATGAATTATTAATTTTCATTTTAGAGCGTCGTTCTTCATGTGTGGCTAATACTTGGTAGGTGAATTTATGTCACTGTTTGCAACTGTCAATTAAGACTGTTTATCTCATATTTGATTTGTGCTACTGAATAATAGATTAACAGCAATAACGGAACAAAATTCCTGTTTGGATACGTTTCTCTCTCATTACGTAACAGCAAATGGATTTCATATTCCATATGACAGAAACTTTGTTCGATTATGTTATTCTGAAATTGCATTACTTATAATTTAAAATAGTATAAATTATAAAATAATTTAATAATTCTAGGATAATTTTATGAAATATGTTTACTATGAATTGTTTACGGTGTGTCACAAGTGGTTTATGAGACTATATAGGTTGGGTTTTAGTGGACTGTAAGGGGAAGAAAATACTTTTTCTTCATTTCAAATAACGTTTTTTATTTTAAATTTAACGAATAGAGGGAAAAGCGGAGAGTAAAGACAATAAATGAAGAAGTTATGCTATCGTATTTTTTTAAATTTCAAGAAAAAATATGCAATTTCATCTATGTGGTCCAAGTATTTGATATTGAAGGAATAAAAGTCTACAAAAATATAGGTATTGGAAAACATAACAAGCTTACTGCTTAGCTATATGAAGAGCGAATCGCGAGAATACAAAGCAAAAAAGCTGCAGTATTGTAAATAGCACGTATTCAAGAATTTTTGACTGGGGTTTCCAATAAAGAATATTTAATTATTAAGGTAATATCTCTACCTTTTACAAGTTGCACTAATAATGGGGTTTCTGGTACCTGTCGCTGCTGCGAATTGACAAATTTGAAAATTAGTGATGTACAGGAGGTTGGCAGTTTCCTCTACTTGTTTCAATACCTGACACCAAGACGGGCAAAAAAATGTACAATTATAGAAGGATGTTGCGTGAATGCTGTTGAAATATGCAGAAAATATATTTCTCTGCGCCCAATTCGCCTACCACGAGACAGATTATTTTTAAGATATCAATCAAAAATGTACTTCTAAGCCTGTTGACAAACTTGATATTGTAAGGAAAATCCAAGGAAAATATTCTTGGGCTTTTTAAAAAATATATACATTGCTATGGTAAGTTTTCTCAGGAAATGCAAAGAAACGAAAAAAACTAGAATCCGAAATTTTTTTTCTAATCATTATGTACAATTTTGAGCTATTTATTAAAATTTACACTTTAATTACTCGAAAAACGTAAGATTCCATGTTACATTGATAAACAAAAAAATTACAAGTCGAAATATACTATTATAATTAACAACCAAATAAGTTAATAAAGTTAATATTTAATAAGACATCTACAATATTTTGAGAAAGTTGTAGAATCTTCTTTCGTTTCTTTGCATTTCCTGAGAAAACTTACCATAGTAATGTATATATTTTTTTACACCATCAGAAAGTAGAGATTTCAACGAAGAAAAAGCCCACCGACGTTTTTAAAAAAGCAGATATTTTGACGTGAGAATTTTCGATTGAAAATTAGGGTGCTTTTTCGATATTAAGTAAAAATAAGGTGAAAAAATAAATATTTCAAATCAAAAAAATTACAGCGTGTTTGGGACATAAATAGGTAAGTTTTCACCAAATTTCGTGAAAAAAAAATTTTTTTTGTAAAAGATAAAAATAAAAAACCAAAAACTTGGTTATTTGAGTTTTTCACATAAATTTTGAGGTTATGTGAAAAAAGTGTAAATACAATAGTTGTAGATCTTTTTATTACCTACAACTTTGTCATTTAACTTTTTTCCATAAGACTTGTAGTTTTTCCGGAAATCAAGGGAAACCGTTTTTTACCCTTAAAAACTCACCCCCTTCCCGACCTCAGATCGCCCGTAAATTATTTTTCCTTTAATTTCTGTTATATTCTCTTTCTTTTCCAATGGGTTTCATCCTACTATAATTTTTTTTTGGTTTCAAAAATTATCGACCCTGGTCTAAAATAATAAATATTTTTATAGTTTCCGTTTAGTAATCTAGTAATAGTTGCCGAAATTATCAAATTAAGCTAAGAATAATATTAAAATTGTTAAGGTGAGCACAACACAGAATGCTTAAAAATCGATGTAATTTCAAAGGACGAATTTTATAAAATCCCCTCGAATTATAAATAATGATGATACATTATTGAAAATTAGAATGTTCAACTTGGGTGTTAGCATTTATATTGCAGATAGCAGACGGTTTGACACTTAAAATGATTATTCAAAATATCGGTTTCAACGCAAAGCTCTAAAATTAACTTGTCACATTTAAAATGAAAATAAGGAACAGAATACAATCCTCATCTAACAATAGGTATATTACATGCAAACAAATAAAGCTTCATGGTTTTTAAAGATAAGATGGATGTGTCAGTCCGTTTCCTATTTGTTGCTTTTTGTTCGCCGTTTTGTTGCTCTAGCACATACCCCAGTATGTCATAATATACAAGGTGATTCTGAAATATGCAGCCAAATCTATACGGTGGAAATTAAAGGTTAAAATATATTGTTTGAATTTATCTAGACATCAAAAAGGTTTCTTTCCAAGGACTATTTTTGGCAGGCCTATAGTCTGTTTGGAAATGAAAGAGAGTAATAAAACCCCGAGATAAGAACCGGCCATGGGCGTGGTAATATTTGGTTTCAGGTAATTATCGGGTAACACTAATGCTAACAGGTAATGGGTGTACATTAGTATATTTTACTGGATACATCATAGGGCAGGAGCCAGTGTATTGTGACAGAACAATCCAATCTTAGAGCTGAATATATGAAGACGTGCTAGTGCAGTAGAGTAAAATTCGACTTGTGTTTAGTGACTATTGTGCCAGTGGATATAATATTGTTTGGGTAAAATGTCGAGCTTATCAGATTACGTACCTGCTAAACGCGTGAAAATATGTGCACTGTCTCAGAATGAGAAGATTATTATATTAAATGTATTTAATGCATTGAAACACCAAAATCCTACCAACAGTGTTGACGACATCGTGGAAAAGTGTTCCAAAATGACAGGGATTGGAAAATCGACTATCTACAGACTTCTAAAGGAAACAAAAAATGAACAAGATCTGTAAATCCCCCAAAATCATCTACAGGGAGGTCAAAAGTCGTTATAGATGATTTCTTCAAAAATGTCATTCGTAGAAAAGTACACTCATTTTATTTTAAAAAAGAAATACCAACGCTAAACAAAATTTTAAGTGAACTTTCAGAGGACAACGATTTGCCAAAAATCAGTAGAAGCAAATTATGGGCCGTCTTACGAGAGTTGAATTTTTGCTGGGAAAAGCAGAACAGGAAGTCAGTTCTTATCGATAAAGATGAAATTATTTGTTGGCGAAGATCCTACTTAAGATCAATTAGAAAATTCCGTGACGAAGGGAGGAATATTTATTATCTAGACGAAACTTGGGTCAACGAGGTATATACTGTAACAAAAGTATGTCAAGATAAATATGTAAAAAGTTTTCGACAAGCATTTTTGGATTGACATTCAACAGGGTTCAAGGCACCTTCAGGTAAAGGGCGAAGATTAATAGTGACACATATAGGTAGTGCCAGTGGTTTTGTAGATGGCGGTTTACTTTTATTTGAATCTAAAAATACAGGTGACTATCACGAAGACATGAACGCAGATGTTTTCAAAGAGTATTTTACACAAATGTTGGATCTTATTCCTCCGGGGTCTGTAATTGTCATGGATAATGTCATTTACCATTCACGGCAGACCGAGCGGACGCCTACGACTGCTTGGAGGATTGCCGATATAATTCAATGGTTATCCGGAAAAAACATTTCTTTTGAAACAAATATGGTGAAAAAGGAACGTTTGACACTTGTCAATCTTAATAAAGATCAGAAAAAATATGTTATCGATGAAATGGCAACAAATCGCCAAATAACGATACTACGGTTACCACTGTGAACTTAACCCAATCGAATTAGTCTGGGCGCAGGTAAAACGAGATGTAGCGCGAAATAATACGACGTTTAAATTAAGTGATGTGAAAATTTTATTAAAAAATTCCTTGGAATGAGTAACTGCAGATAACTGGCAATGATGTATACATCATGTACAAAAAGATGAGGAGAAAATGTGGGCACTTGATAATTTAATTGACGTTACTGTGAAACCTATCGTTATCAATCTAGGAGACGAAGATAATTCATCAGAATATTCAGAGGATGAATTTTAATGTACCTACTTTTTTATTTTCTTTATTGTACATTTATACAACACTACATTTACTCACCATAATTTGAATTTTTGAAATACATATATTTTTGTGTGGAATAAAAGTCTATTCATTAAATTTAAATAAATATTTTAATAATAATATTGAATAATTTTATTTGAATTACTAAAAACCCTCTTAACCCGTTTACTTAAAGTAGCCTCATGTTTTGAAATGCTGTTTTTATATTGTTTACTTATAAGAGAAATGGACCGAGAAATTGAAGCGGCATAGACAAAGACGGATTGTCGGGGATTAAATTTTAGCTACCTGCTACAATTTAGCACAGTCCGATCGCACAAAGTTTTTTTAAAAGTAGACCTCATCTATACCGAAACTACATAATATAAAAATATTGAATATAAGCACCAGTACTACATTTATTTACAATTTGCATACATAATGAGCTTTTATTACTCTTTTTCATTTCTAAACAGACTGTTATAATACGAGAATATTGGATTATATTGAATATTTTAAAGTAAAAAAAAACAAGAAGGTACAATTGAAAGTAAAAAGAACTATTAATAGCTTAAAATTTAGTGCTCAAAATGCCGGCCTCAAGACAAGGACGAAGTATTAGTGCATTCGATTAAAAATTTCAATTTATTGTGCATTCTGTATACGAACCTCCAGATTTTCCAAATTATCTACCGATAAACTAAAACTCTAAGATGACTGCAAAGATGAAAATGGCAAGGATTAAGATCAGAAGAATGCGGCAGCCAAGCAATTGGCGAATTTTGGCATCGACCTAAACATCTTCTGAAAAATTTTTGATTCAAAGAAAACAGATTGTTCTGGAAAATATTAAAAAGCGCATAATTAATTCGTAATGTACACCATCGAAACCTAAAAAATGATACGCTTGATTCTCATAAATATTCAAACCTCGGAAACCGCAATTTCCCTAATTCACTTTTGTTGCTTAAAAATGGATCGACCATTAATTTTCACTGTACTTCAAGAAATTTACGCGAAAACTATTGGGAAAATCGAAATTTTTGTAAGAAATTTAGTTTTGAACAACTTTTACTTGAAACTTGAAAAATGCATCTTCATTAGATATTTGCAGTTTTTGGTCAGAAAACGCGAAAAATCATAATATCCAGGGTAATTTTTTTAAAACTTGACTTAGGCCAACTTTTTTTATTTGAAGTGATATACTAATACTTCCAAATGGAGAGTTGTAGGAAATAACTTGACTAAGAAAAATTTACAAATAATGTTTTCCGGTGTTGCCAGATTTCTTCCGTAGTTACTAAAACAATATTTCTTTAAAAGGCAACACTGTATTTTTTTAAAATAATTTGACTAATCTTTCAAATTCTAAATAAAGAATGTTATGTTATATGTCTTTATTGGAGTAGGTAGCCATTTTAGAACAATTGAAGAAGCCAACATAGCAGTAGTAGGTAGGTCTTGGAAATTAAACAAAATTTGTGTTGTGTGAAAGGAGCCATCATCATTGTGCTGTCATTGTATTATTTGAAAGCTGTTGTATTTGAATGTGTATAAAAATAACGTTTTACTTCTTTTGCTTCTTTTAGTTTCTGCCGGCTAATCCAATAAAGAAATGTGACATGCAATTGACGAGCTTTTAGGAAAAACATCATATGTCCAAAAATATTGTTTTTGAGAAAACGAATAAATGTGTATAAGTACTTAACATGTATTCGTAGAAGGTGTTCTTTTTTGTCAACATACATTTGCACATATGCCAATAAAGGTGGTTTTTTAAATTGTCAATAGGGTTAAGAGTTTTTATGAAAAAAATTAAAAATTCTTGGACATGTGAGGTTTTTCTGGGAAACTTTTTAAATTTTTTAATTTGGGAGTTTAAAAAATACAAATAACACTAACTAACATAAAAACTTGTTAGATTCAAGATATTTATAGATAAATTTAGCATTTTTGGGCAAAAATAAAATTTAAATATTAAACAAGCTTTAATTACTAGCACATAGGTACATACTAAAAATTTGAAGCTACAAAAGTATTTCAATATTCCACAAAATGCTTTCATTTTAACAAATCGCTAATCATCGCAGCCACTGCTGTTGTCCTCATCAATAATTTCTTCGTTATCTGGTGTCTCTGTAGCGGATGAAAATAGGTCAGTGTAAAACTTCTTGTTCTTTGGTTGATGTAAAAACTTTATAAGCTCCAGCAAGTTATCCATTTTCTGCTTTTTAATGGGCAACGGGCCGTCATAACAAAGGTTAAGCAATAATTCGTTTTTCAAATTAATTTTAGAACGGACCAAAGATGAACGCCAAGGTCCGCTATAGCTATCACGTATCATTATAGAAGGATTATCTTTGGTAATTTTAATCTCCCTTGCTTTTTTTATNCTCTTGAAAAGATACATAATTAAATAGGAAGAAAAATATGACATTTTTTGAATTTTTTAAACATATTGTGCCGCCAAAAGTTAAGCCCACGGTTTTTTTATGCGCATAGAAAAATTTTCATTTCTAGTGAAAAAGCCAAAAATCTCCGGGGATATACGATTCACCCAAACCAAAACAGATACCGCCTAGTCTAGTAGTAATGTCTGTTTAGCTATATAATAGCAGAAAATTAAATTCGATATTGTATAACAGTTATTTATCGGTATTAAATACCGCCTCAGCAAAAACCGACCGTCACGGCTAAATGGCCAACTCGATAAAGGCACGTCTCGCGATTAGCGAGAGATTTGTCATAAATCCAATTAGTTGCCATTGATTAATTTTCAATCGGACAATGAAGAGCGCCGAGAGTGCGAAGATTGAAATATATCTTGGCGACTTTCGCGCCAGCAGATTCTCCCCGGAGACTGAAATATTTCCGACACAAAGAGAGAACGGAAAAATGTGTCGTCGGAAGAAAAAGCAATGTGTACAATGTAAGAAAAGCGGGATGACAAATGCTGGAAGGGGCTTGCAGATGTATTGTAATGAAGAGCCCGGTAAAGGGGGATTTATTTTAGTCAGGTTAATAAATGCACGTGTTTTTAAAACTGAATAGACAAACGGACCCGTAATTTATTTGTTGGGTTTGACGTCGGATGTTAATAGGAACAATTAATAAAGGAATATCCATGCTTCGTCCTCTGTTCGTAAAAATTTGTTCCCATGCACAAAAGGTGTAATTGTCAAGTTGTCAGTATGGTGGATATGTCGAATAAAATGTCGATGTTGTCTTGTAAGTGAAGGAAATGTATTCATTATTCTTTTTTAAATGATCGTCCGTACCTCCATGTAGCGTCAGTTGTTTGACGACCGTTTGGTACAACTGATTGAAGTTACACAACAATAGTTTTTACGATAGAAACAAACGCATTCAGTAAATCACATGAAGACCTTCATACATTTAAGATTAGGCTTAGGCTTTAAACAAATCCACACTGAATTGTACTTCAAGAATATATTTCTATTTTATTTATCTAGGTATTGAGAGAAAGCTATGAACTGATACAAGAAATTGTACTTAGACGTATAGAATCTATATTTAGCCAAATTTAGATAATTTACAACGGTACACAATTACTTAGTATCCAATTTTAAAGATATTTTAGTTAATTCAAATAATCTCGAAGCATTTTTTCAAACAATGTTCTTCGATAACAGAAAATATTTCATCTTTAAATGAAACTGACCAAGCAAATATAACACAGCCCCACAAAAAAAGTATCGNATTTTATGTTAAATTTGGTTCTAGAAACAGTCCAGTACATTTTGTACGGAATATTTATAAAATACTTCTCAACAAACAACTGATGCATGATTTTTATACTTAATTCTGCTGGTAGATAGTGCTGGTCGGGAACACGTCTTCTAGAATAATGGGACTGTACCGGAGAAAATTCTGTTATATGTTGCATTATTAAATAAACTATTTCTCGATTATACTTTTTTGGCCGATTCTGATGTGTTCCTCTGTTGTCTCTAGGTGCATGGCCAACTGTCAAAAGGTGTTCTTGTAGTCTTCTTATACGAGGTAGTGTTATCCCGTGAACAGCCGCAAAAGCTTTTAAACATAATGTTTTTTCAGTATTGCCACATCGAATTTTGTACGAAAAAGATGATGCATGAGGTTTTCTAATATCCCTGTCTCCTCGAGGACGACGTCGTGTAATGTCCTTAATTGTTATAAGACCTGCTAAGTAAGCGTCTTGTTCGTTTTTGTCATGCATTTGATAGAATTTTTCAAAAACCTGCTGTCTTTCTTCCAAAGTTGTAACTTGAAAGCACTGATATCTTTTACATCTGAAAAAAAAACAAAGGACCGTTTATGCCACTTTACTAGACCGAGGATGAGAGATTAAATAGTAAAAGCAGCCAAAATTAAGCCGGGCTAAAAACCAAAACTAATTTAAAATAACAGAAAATATCTAATTATTCGTGTTATTAGAAATAGGTTTTGACGTCATTTAGAAATCCTTATGTTGCAAACAATAAGTGAAAACAAACGTAATAACGTCTAAATAACTCAATACAAAATAATATGAAAACTATGTAAGAAAGTAATATATACAAATTTAAACATACCTGCAGTTATCTCCAATCCGGCGGGCATTTACTAGAATACCTTTGTGATTTTCGTGTTCTGTTCCCTCTACCTTTGCTTTCTTAATTAACTGTCTTTTATTCACTGTCTTCTCTTTTTTTCGTGGCCAAGAATAGCCTTCACAATCAACCGAATTCATTATTTATGTTAACACAGCAATAACGGTCGCATTAAATGGTTAACCTCACAAAACTGTATGAAATACCATCAGCAGTTTCTAATTCTAAGAACTAATATTTCCAGTAAAAAACTCACAAGTCTTGGACATATGGGATTTTTACCGGACATCTCGTGGACATATGCTGTTCTTTCAGAATTATACAATTTTTACACTGTTATATTTCAGCTATTGTGAGGTTCTTCCAGAATTTGAGTACACAGAGACATAGACGTATAGTTAATCTACTAGATGTCGCTATAAACCTATTTTCGGTAAAAATGGACATGTGAGATTTTTCCTAGAAGCTCGTCAATTTATACGGTGTATTTAACAAAATATTGTTTTAATAGCTAGAAGAAATCTGGCAACACCGGAAAGCATTATTTGTAAATTTTCCTTAGTCATGTTATTGTCAAACCGTAAGGTTTGTGGTTCTGTGTTGTTAGTATATTCAAAATTCGAGAAAACAGTCAAACTACTAAATTTCAACATGCCATTTCTCAATGATATCGGGATAAATTCAAGTGCGTTTTATAGAGAAAAATATAGTACTTTACGAAGCCTTTAATTGTTTTAGCAAAAAAATACTTATCCATGTAACAGAACCTCAAATATGTCAAAAAATCGCGTTTTTGGCACTTTTAGGTTAAGATATTTTGGCTGGGTATAGATCACCTTCTACTGAGCCTTTGGAGTTTGTGCGAGATCTGAAACAATACTTTTCAAATAGCAATTTGGATAAGGCTGACTATTTTCTGTTTGTGGGTGATATAAACATTAACATACTCGAAAATGAACTAAGTGAACATGTAGGGGAATATCTGAATAATCTGTGTGAATTTAATTTTGTTTCTGCAATAAATGATTTTACGAGAGTGACAGAAAATAGTCGGTCTTGCTTAGACCATGTTTTTATTAGGACTAAATGCGATTATGAATACTTATTACCTTTTGTGATAAAAACAAAACTAACTGATCATTATACGGTACTTGTTCAAATTATTTTTGAAACTAGTAAGATTTCCAAAAAAGATATAAAAATAAATAGAAGAGTTGACTATAAAGAACTTAGCGAAGGCATGACCCAAATTAGTTATAATGAAATTTATCAAGCTAACAGTATTGAATCGGGTTTTGAGAAACTTCTATATATTATTACAAAAGAGATACAAAAATCCACTTACACTATAAGGAAATCAGAAAGGAAACGCAAAAGTTGGATTACGCAGGGTATTATTAATTCAATAAACGAAAGGGATAAAATGTATAACCAGTTATTGGAAAGATTTGACATTAATTTAAAAAATCGATACCTAATTTATAGAAATCGTTTAAATAATGTAATTAAATCTGCTAAGATGAATTATTATAAAAATAGAATTGCGCAAAGTTCAAATAACAATAAAGCGATGTGGGAGA
>NW_019416373.1:438935-510917 GCF_000390285.2 Anoplophora glabripennis | reverse complement strand
ACCAGTGCTAGAATTTCTTCTTCTGCTCTAGGAGTGGATACCGACCTTGGTCTTCCGGATAAATGGCACTGTTTGCTCAAGGAACCGGTATCACGCAATCTTTGGTGAATTCTTCCAAACATGCGTTGTGAAGGAATCTGGCGATTTGGATAAGCGTCAACATAAAGACGTCGCGCTTCGGTGGCGTTCCCATTAGCACGACCATACATGAAATGCAAGTCTGTTAATTCTGCGTTAGAGTAACCAGCCATAGCGAAAGAAAACTTGTGCACTGAGAACAACTGTCAAATACGTACTGTTTATTTCACTAAACATCAACCAACTATTATAAGAAAATATACAACGTTTTCGCAAAATAAAAAAAGGGGCTAAAAAACATAAAACATTCCATATCTCCGTAACCGTTACTTTGCAGACCCATGTTTATTGAGACTTTTCTGCTTATTTTGGTTCAGACTATTACCTCCTTAAACATTTTACACTCTTTTTTTAACACCCTGTATAATACAAACAGAAGAATTAAAAAATTGTAATTTTAGTAAATTTGGGAGTAGTTTTATTTTAGTTGAGCAAAAACTAGTCTAGATTGACATTTTCTTTACGTTCTTTTACGTAACATAGTGGAGTACTTAACCTCACTTATGAATATAATTTACCTAATAATTACTGAAATTTTAATAAATGTTCAATGCTGGAAATTAGTAGATAGCAGAGTGGCGAGTATCAAAATTTTAGCTTACATAGTCAATGTTTTATTAGAAAATAAATACTTGTAGCTGCATATACATATAACTTACATAATTCATGGACAACTAAAAACTTGCAACGGCTATAAATCGAAAAATTAAAAGAACCGAAGCTTAAAATGCATTCTAAACTTTCTTAACTGCTTCAGAAGTTCATCGCATTTTACTTTTTCCTTTAGTATTGATTGATTCGGAATTTTTATGATTCCATTTAAATGGAACTATTTCAGTCGCGAGTAGTGGCGGCTCGTGATCGGTTTGTAGGAATGATTTTCAGTAGGTACTAACACTGCAACTAATAAAACATTATTTATTTTAAATTACATAAGAATACGAGTAAAACTCAAGATACAATCATAAAATGGAGCTTATAAAAGGAGTATTTAGTAGTATAAAACGGTATATGAATTAACTTTTTTTTTAAAATAAAGTTTTAGATTATCAGAACAGTTTACTTTAGATTAAAAATTATATTTCCACCAAAAAAATTAAATTTCGATAGTTCCTCTGCCTCTGTCTCTCAAATATTAAAATGCAATTCATTATATTATTTGTTTTACAAAATAAGAGTAGATAATATTTTTTTATTGTAAATATTTGATTATTTTTTGATAAAACTGAAAATAAAGACATTATATCTTGCAATCAATACATATATTCTAAAATGCTACCTTTATTGAAAGATTTATCCCAAGTTATATATACGGGTAGCATAAGCATTCATTTAGAATGTCTCCTAAAAATAAAATTGGAAATGTGTTACCAACCCACGTAAATTTACGAATTGAATTGGATTTTGTTAAAGCTATATATGGTTTGCGGAATGAAATATTGTTATGTAATTTATTAGCTTCCTATCTGATTTTGATTTTACCTGTCAATCAAATTGTTATTCAAAATGCGTGGTGTATAAAGATTTGCCTCGATTTTTACGTAAAAGTCGTGTTTTTTTTTTCTGGATATTGGAAAAGAGGTCTAGAATCCAAAGCTATGTGTTCAGTATGTAGGTGCTGATCTATTCTCTGACTATATCGTCACTTATGAAAAAATTTTGGTACCTAAACATAAATTTTTGCTATAGAGGATTAGTCTATAGTACGATCGTATTCGATGCAAAGTAATAAATCATTGCCTGTCAAGGGAATCAGTGCAACACATTTTATAGGGGGTTTTGGAAATTGAATAATTTCTTTATGCATTATGGATTAACAATTATATATTTATAAAGAACAAAATGAAAAACAAAGGCATCTCCTTCGCACATTGGGCGGCAGGGCAACAATACATTTATTACTCCCTTCATTATCCCTCATATGACTTGCGTCTTGTGTTTTTTGCGGCGGCGCGCGTGCCGGCCTGGCGTGGTCAGTTTCGTTTCGGTTGTATTGGTGCTGCGTGTTTCTCGCTCGCGATATTTGTGAGGTTATAACTGTTATAAGTGCAATTATATTTCTTTCGGGCTGTAAGTGTGTTTCGCGCTATTATTTGAGAATTTGTGAGTGAAATCATATTTCTTGTGCTCCGTAACAAAAGTGTTTTTAGTGTTTTATTTGTGTGCTGTGTGTGTGTTTCGGGCTGTTGTTTGTGAATCGTGAATGCTATTATATTTTCTGTGCTAGTGAAGTGAAGTTTTTTGTATTACTATTGCTCTGTTGTCGTTATATGGATAAATGGAGGCGGTGCCTGGATGTTCGCGAGCCGGATGTACTGGTGTGGATACAAAAAAATCTAATTAAGTTACAGAGAAAAAACGATAATATTAAATGTCTATAACCCTTTAGAAAAGGATCATCCCATGAAACTGAAGACTGGTTTGGTGGAAATGTGTTCTAGATATACTGGAGTAAGCGAATTATCTGTTTTCAAAATTTTAAGAGAGAAGAAAATTGAAGGAGACGTTAAGAAACCTAAAAAAGGGGGTGCAAAGAAGAAATTAATATTAAATGAAGATGAGAAAAATGCAGTTTGGCGTACAGTACATAAATTATAGAATTTATATTTTGTTTATAATTTGTTAACATTTCTTGTTTGATAGAAAAATAACTTATTTTGTTGAGATTGGTAGAGAATTGTTGTTAGTGTTTTCATTTGATAGAATCGTATCATAGGATTTATATTTTGTTTTCATTCTGTAAATATTTATAGTATATCTGTTATACAAGGTTTTTGCTTTGAAACTTCGTTCTCCTTATAAAAAAAAAGAATCGTAATGGGGTGCGATGAAGAGATCAGTTCACGTCTGGAACCCTGTTCCTACAAAAATCCCTTTATTCTCATAAACTATTTGTTTTAAATGTAATTTATTATAAATCCAATTCGTTATGTAAATTCCACATATGTACTACATTTCACCTCTGTACGCGCCACTGTTTATTGTTCCCTGCTCTACGATCAAGCTCGCCAGGTTAGTATTTGACGTATAACCGACCACTTCGTACACTCGATGCACCTGGCCGACTACAGCTAGTACCAGAACACAGTGCGTATGCGGCGGTATTTCAGATTTTACATTCAATTTCATTTTAAATTTGAAACGGTTCATCTTACGCCTCCTAAAAATGATGACACGATTTTCCTTTGATAAAAGACCGACAATTTTTTGCTCTACTTTGCATCGTATACGATCGTACTATAGATTGTTTTTGATTCTCCATATTTCTAGTAAAAATAATTGGTTTGTATAATTTTTCGAAACTTTATTTTCGTAGTTCACAACGAAACAGAAAAAAGGGTTTTCTGGTCCCTTTGTTGGAGGTTAAATATGCAGTGGAGACCTAAATTTAACGTTGCTTTCCTTTACAGAGGCTTTCCTTACTTAAAGCTCTCTCTTGTTCGAAAAATACTCCGCTTTTGTTTCTCGCCGAAGAAAATTTAATCTCAAAACGTTTGACTCCTTGAATTAATAATATTAACGCGAGCTTTATTCATTTAAGAATATTAATTAGTTTATTTGTGCCTTGAAGAGTTAATAATGATAAAAGATTATGAGTTTGTCAATAGACGGTTTTCTACCAATATCCACACAGTTGAAACATAAGAATATTAGTATATTATATTATATTATATTATATTATATTATATTATATTATATAGATTTATATCACTCAAATGTCTTGAAAATAACTTACACCTGGTATAATATTCCAACATCCTCAGTATGGAGGTTAGGCTACCCTCCATAATCCTTAGGCTGTCCTGAGAATAGCGTATAGTCCAAATCGTCCCTGGTATATCTGGAGGATATACTGATTTGTAATACTTATCTCCTGAAGATGCTATGGCTAGACAACCCAAACCGTACCTACATCCTTGGATCATAAGGTCNTATTATATTATAGGACAATGCTATGAAAAATGTAGAGATTTCCTTTAAAAAATATTATTTCATAAAAATATTAGGTGCCAAAATTACTTTATGAGCAAATGTTTTTGAGGTTTATATTAATACAGTTTATTAATTTATGCTGAAAAAATATATCAAGGGTATCCATTGTTTTTATACAACTATCAAATAAGAGCTACACAAATAATGACATTCAGATATCTTGATCTAAAAGATAATATCTCCATTGAACTATATTGTTCATGCTACAAAAGCCCTTTAGATTCATGCTTCAACCAAAAAGTATTTAGTTAAAAGAAATAAATATTAATATACTAATGTTTAATACAAAATTACATAAAATTTGCTGTCCCTGAACTTATACTTATCCCTATCCTTAATTTTGTATAATTATATTACATAATTAGTTCAAATCCGCTACCACCTCTACAAAGCCATTCAGACACAGGTTGATATTTAGTTATAAATGAAGTTTCTAATCTCAAAATTCTAATACGGACTCATTGAAAACGTTGAAGAGTGCATATATCTTGTAAAATATATAACATGTAACAATGCGATACTTCTGCTGTGTTTGGCTGACATTCACCGTAGATTTTATTAACATATCGACAAGTTCATAATTGCTACTCCTTTACAGCGTTATATAATAAGTATCACTACCTTAATTTCATTCCATACATTCCAAAAGAATTTAATAATCATTAATATAACAGCAGCATACTTTTCCAAACACCGATAATAGGTTTTATAAAATTCCTAAACTTCTAATTGTAATTTACGTAACACTACTTTAATAACGCTTACCTATTCAAGAATTATTTAACTTTACCTACAATGGTCACTTAGAAAGAAAACGACAAAAATGTCTCTTTCAATAGACTCCTTGTCAACAATTGAGGTAAAATAAATAAAAGTAACACTTCAAGTGTAATAATTGGGGAAACCTTGGTCACCACTTAAACTTTTTAGTCCTCCGCTTTTCTATTTCTGTTGAGCTCAAGTGGATTTCTTTCAATTCTGACATGCTATGTTTACTTCACTCCGCAATTGTTATGAATGTTCGTATAAGATTTTGTGATGCTATTCCTTAATTAATTTGCTTGTCATTGTCTGGCGTCATATTTATTTCTATTATAACGTTCCATTTCTAGTTATCGCACTGGGCAATGAAATTTTCTTGGAAATTATAAAACTAGATTCACTTATCTTTAATTTAGCAAATATTTAAAATGTGGCTCGTGTCTGCAGGTCGTGAGCTGTGGGACTAAATTGAATGAATCTCTTCTTTAGATTTAGGGCGTCACTGATTTAATACATAATAATTTTGATTAAACTAAAAATAGCAGTAATAGCAGTATCGGCAAAAGTACTAAATGGAGACGGAGAACAGAATTCGTATACTAGTGTTACATGCGATTAACAACAAACTATAGGTTTTTCGTAAACTCAACATTATAGGTTACGATATATTAAGTATACCAAGCCAACATCTGCAGATCACATTTTTTCAGAATCGATAACCAAGCGTCTGCCTTAGACGAACCTATCACCTCGGGTCTAGCTCATTGTAGTCGACTAGGCTAGCCTCCCTCTCCCAACGCTATAAGGCCTTATCGTTCATCATCGCACTAGACCCGAAAAACGCACAATTTGTTCAAATTCAAAAGGAATATTACTGTGAACTACTTAACTAAGCTTTATACATATAATACAATTTACCAAACTTATTAACCAATTAAGTAATTGATGGATGAGGAAATTAATAAAACTCTAGTCGTAGTAGTACGTTTATTGATGCAACAGGAACAAGCCCAATTACAGGACATTACAGAAATAATACATACAGGCAAAACGTAAAATAAAAAAGTTAAACACATCTAAAATAAAGTAAGTACCTCGATACAAAGAACACTTGAGTACATTTGATACATTTATATCACACATATCAGATATCAAATTTAAGTTGGATGTCGTATTTATATACCGGTGATTTTAATATAAGGTTAGTTCTAGTAAATTGGCAACAAAATATTACATGAAATCTGATTGACAAACGCGGCACCAAGAAATTAAGGTGAGAACGAGTATAAGGACAGTCAATCAAATTATGTAATAGTTGTAAGGAAATCTGGCATAACATATAAATTTTCCTTTTTCTAATGACTGAATACCTCCTGCTGGATAAATTCCATCACATCTAAATTAAAGATATTTCAGAAACTTTCTCTGAATAAATTCAATATTGTCACCGTAACAATCATAATATAGACACCAAAGTGAAGAACACTATTCAAGCTCATAATATAATATTTTTAAGGTGTTAGGATCCACAAATGATTTGCTGTTTCTTATTATAAATCCTAATTTATTAGAAGCTGTCAATATAATCAGTGTGTTGTGAAAAACTTAAAGTATTGTCAAATATAATCAGCAAAATCCTCAGTAGAACTGTGTCGATTGAGTGTTTGTGATTCAGTGTAATGATCGTATAGGAGATGACTGGATTTATGATTTATGAACATTAAGGTTAAGTTTGTTGTTAACAGACCAAGCTATAAGTTTGTTAAGCTCTTACTGAAGATTGTGAGTCTGGCTGACTGAAGAGATGGAAGAATAGATTTTGACTTCGTCAGCATACAAAAGTCTTTCACAGTTTAGTACATTGTCAAGGTCGTTAATAAATCGGAGAAAGCGTCCGAACCTTGTGGAACCGCCTACATATATCTTGGACCTGAAACTGTAACATATTGAGTTCTTATTATTTTTGCAGCAAAATCGAAAAATCTATTTAGTGGAAAGCCTTAGAGCAATCAGTGTAAATAACATACAATTGGCCATGTTTATCAAGAATATCTGACACAAACTGTGTAAAACATACAAGATTAGATTTAGTGGATCTGCGGGACATAAAGCCGTGTTGATTTATTGATTTTGTATAATTTGAATAATTAATTTTGCTTCTGCTTTATATTCCGAATTATTTCAGGAGTATACCACCTGGGATAAGTAAATTTTTAAGTCGTAGCGGACTGATTTATTTTTTAATAGATATTTTTATTGAAAAAAACACTACACTACAGTTATTTAATTAAGGTTATATTTCTTTTAACTTAAAAAATGTACTGTTCATTGTTTTGTGTCTGTTTGCAATACACTATTTGTTTTTAGTTATCTCTGTTCGCGCAACAAATTACATAATTCAGATTTATTTGCACTCGGTAGCTAATTTGAAAATAATTTGTTACCGGCTCGGAACGTACATCTATGAGTAGACGCCTAAAGGTTTAAGTGTGGGAAATAATGACATAAATCAAGCCGGTTGATTTTACATCCCGGGATGTTTTAGAAAACACTGGATTGTCTTGGGACTGTGCGAGAATTCTCATATATTTACATTTCCCGAATCAGCAACTTGGTAACCGTATGATATATCTACCCGTGATGAATATACGATACGGAAGCCGGGTTATAAAAATATTTTACCTCTAAATGTTGCATCTGCATGTTCGCCAACTTCCTGCTGCGCGAATTATAAAAATTATTTATTCTGTTTCACTTCCGTATATTATAAGTTTTAACAAGTTCTTATCAACACAGACGGTGAAATAAGTTTAAGTTTTCGCCTCAGCGCAGTTTTCACGATCGAAAGTGTGGTAAAATTTTACAATTACTGATTTATCTGATCTAAATAGTTGTTAGTAATGTATTGTGTATTTTGTATTGCATATACAGATTCGCTTCTCACTACAGGGATCTCGGAAACGGTAAGAGCTACGAAGTAGCTTAAATAGGGGCAAAGTTGCGTAATCAGGGGACCAATAATATGCCTCTAAAAAATCAAGGCTAACATGATTAGTTTTCTGAATAATTAAAAAAAAACGAAATTTTGGAATCCGAGATATTGAAAAACGAAGAACACTTCCTCAAGGCCACCTTTAGCCCTCTATCGAATGGCGTAATCAATTTTTATATGTAACGTTTCGTTTCTCCAGGACCATCATCAACTTCATTTTTTTAAATGCGACCCTGGAAATTTTATTACATTTTTTGCAAGCCTTCATGACCTCCAATACTGTACTGCCTCAGCCCTAACAAGATTCAGACGTTTTGTCTTGAAAAATTCATCTTCAGTGTATTTTTTCCAAATTTTTCTAAATTTTTTATTTAGATTTCTTTGTTTATAGAATTATCGTACACTTTAAGTGTTGTTAGACCCTGTGAAATCCATCTAGTTATTTAAACTATTACCACCACGCGCTACAATAGAACATTCATTATTATTAACTATTACCATCACTTGGTCATACATAACTCAATAAGTTGTTGCGTCAAAATTAAAACATTGTTACAATTTTAATTTTATTATGATAAGTTAATTCTTAAAAATGCATATGAACAACCAAAACGCCAACTGAATATTATTCTTTAAAAAATTTCAGTAAATGTTCAAAAACATTTTCGTTTTGACAAAGGTTAAAATTGAAGATCAGCATAATATTATCGGAATTTATTATATCTGTAAATGCAACTGTGAAATATACAGGGTGTTAGTAAATAAGTGCGACAAATTTCAGGGGGTGATTCTACATGAGAAAATAATGGCAGTTTGCTTATAAACGTATGTCCCCAAATGATTCGTTTTCCGAGATACGGGGTGTGAAAGTTTTTCTTAAAAACTGACGATTTAATTTATTGCTCTGAAACCGGTCGAGATGTGCAAATTAAATTTGGTGGGTTTTAAGAGGTAGTTATTGCGCATTTTTTGACACGCAATTAAGAATTTTATGTTCATCATTGGCGCGCGTACGGGTAATAAGCTCAATTTTTTTAAAGAAAAAAATAGTACGCCACTGAGATATTACAAATTAAAAATAAATCATTTTTGAAATCCTCGTTCAATTTGTGACAAAAAATTTCTCTTGCCTTTTCTTCGTATGGGGCGCCGTTTTGATGCAAAAAAATAAAACATTTTAACGCGTATTTTTTATTTCATATTCCGTATCTCGGAAAACGAATCATTTGCGGACATACGTTTATAAGCAAATTGCCATTATTTTCTCATGTATAATCACCCCCTGAAATTTGTCGCACTTATTTACTAACACCCTGTATATTTTTATGAATATCCTGAAAGAAATAAATCGGAATTTGTTTGAATTTTGAGCACTCGAGAAGCCTAGAAATAACTATGGACCCGGGAATAAAACTCTAATAATGTTTTATTTTAATGCGTGATGGTAATAGTTTGAATAACTAGATGGATTGTATAGGGTCTAACGACACTTACAGTGTACGATAATTCAATAAACAAAGAAATCTAAATAAAAAATTTTGATTTTGGAACGAATACACTGAAGATGAATTTTTCGAGACAAAACGTCTGAATCTGGTTAGGGCTGAGGTAGTACAGTATTGGGGGTCATGAAGGTTTGCAAAAAAATGTAATAAAATTTGCAGGGTCGTATTTAAAAAAAATGAAGTTGATGATAGTCCTGGAGAGACGAAACGTTACATATAAAAATTGATTACGCCATTCGATAGAGGGAAAAAAGTGGCCTTGAGAAAGTGTTTTTCTTTTTTCAATATGTCCTCAAACAAGACTGAAATTAAACCAAAACGGATTTCCAAAATTTCGTTTTTTTTCAAATATTTCGGAAACTAATCATGTTAGCCTTGATTTTTTAGAGGCATAATGTTGGTCCCCTGATTACGCAACTTTGCCCCATTTAAGCTACTTCGTACCTCTTACCGTTTCCGAGATCCCTGTAGTGAGAAGCGAATTTGTAAGAGCCTGTATAGTTATATGTAAATATTGTATTTTAAGAATTCGCTACAAAACACTGATATGTTTAATAAAAAAGTAACAAAAAACAACAAGAAACCGATTGTGTACATTTGAAATAGAAAATAAATTGTATTTTTTCTCCAAAACAGTATAAGTGGAAATGTAAAAAGAATATATAATGCAGTTCAATAAAGATCAAGAACAACAAAAAGTTCACAAATAATTTATATCAATTCTAAAACAGCTATCTCAAATATAACTTTTAAAATATAGATGGGCATATTCCTGTACGTTAATATTGAACATTCGAAACAACAAAAGTATTGACTATCTGTCCCTTTCAGAGAGAGAACCGAGCCAGCTTATACTTTGGAATAGAACGTCAGACGTTAAAAGTTTAATTCAAAAGTGTATCATTTTGCGGTTAGTGTGAGCCATATTAATTAAGGCAAGATTAAAAATTAACAAGAGGGAATAAAAACAATTTGAGGGATAACCCGCCTGTATCGAAGTTTCGGTATTTCCAATTCTCTGGCAGCTGTCTAACCGTTTTAAGCCCCGGTGGTATTGGGGAAAACAAACTGCCTTTATTTCGGCGAATGGCTGTACGGAGAGAAACTGGAAACAGAGTAGGTACGCATGTTTCACATTTAACAAAAATGTATAGTTTATTCTTTAAAAACGGATTAATAATTTAAGGAATACCACTGGCTTAATGAATATTTATTCCACAGTCTTGAAAAAAAAATCTGTATTTACTCAACTAATCAGGATTTATTAGATTTAAGAAAAGTTTGTTTTAAAATTACTAATTACTTATTACTAAAATTAATTAAAGTTGCTACAAAGAGATCTTTTTGTTTTCACATTTTACATCGTTTGATAAAGTTTTGTAGAAAAAAATGTTTAAATTTGTTTGAATTAGCCTAAAAGCTTGTTTTATTGCTACTGGTGGGTAAACTAATATTTCAAAATAAACATTGATCGTTAGGATTTACGTTTCTATTCATTAAATAAGTATATATTTTTTTATTTAATGACTTAGGTATTTATTAGTGGCCGTTACTTTTTTGTAATTTGTTCGAAAATGGTTCTTCCTAGCAACTTTTGAAAAGGAGTCAAAATTTGCGTTTTTTAATGAAGCTTCAAAGATTTTCGTGAAGAAATCGATGGCGTACCACTTTCTTGTCAATAAATGCACTCTTGCATAGACCCATAACTATATAAAGAGTATTTGAAATCAAGCTTTCTGCGAGCTATACTATTGTGTATCAAATTTCAAAAAGTTATCTCTTCCAATTCCTGTTATACATATAGGCAAAAATCATCTCTTTTTTTTCTAAAGTTTGACTCCCTGTAAGTCAGACACTAGACCCCGCTGCTAACATCCTAATGTTCGTAGGAACTTTTTTTTTGGAATTAACTGAATACTGAATACATCTAGGATTGATTGGTAAATAAATCTGTACCTAATGGTCATGCACTAGTCACAAAAATTAAGGGATATTAAAAAAATCTCAAATTTTTGGGTAATTTTCAATGAGCTATAATTTAGAAGGAAATGGTCGTCTTAAAGGAAATAGAAACCTCGTTTCTATTTTAATTTAATTCTCTTATTATCGCCGATCAAAGCAGAAGAGTCATTTTTAACTTTGGCAATCAAAAATAATGATCGTACGGAAAATCCAAAAAAATAATAAAATATTTTCGTAGTGAAAATGTTGGTTGTAAAAAAAGTGTATAATTAGGAATATTTGAATAACTGGGCATTTTTTAGTACCTGAATATTGAAATTTGTCGTTTTTACTGACAATCAATGTAAAGAGTACCTAATATTTCACTTTTTATTAATTTTTTGAATTAAAAGTGGTTTTGAATAGCAATAATTTATATTTTCTTTCTCAAAAAACGTTAAATATTGTAAAAAAAATTTAAAAAATTCTAAAAATTTATAATTTTAATATATCCACAATCAATCGTCAAAAATAATGTTGGTTATTTTTTTTTGTCCATTGTAACTGACTTAAACGTCAATTTAAAAATTATTTAAAAAGTTGACACCCCCCAGTGGCAAGCTTCAAACTAAAAATCGTTTACATAAGCTTTCTTAAAAAAAAAAAACAGTTTTTTTTTTAAACTAATCCAAATACTCCTTGGAAATTCGATTTTTTTCGATTTGGCCTTCGTGGCAAAAAAGCAAAAAAGTTGTCTGTACTTTTCATGCACATATTATGTTGTCCGTAGTATTTTTGACTACTGATCACGAATCCGGTGTCAAAATTGAGCTATCACATTGCAGGAATATCCTAAGCCCAAAAAAACAGGTAAAAAAATAGCAAAAATTCACGGAAGTGCTAGGCAAAATACAAAAAAATTCAAGATGGCGGACCAAATTTTAAAAAAATAACACATTCGCTTCAAATTTGGTATACGGGGTTTTTCGGGTCGCTGATTACGAATTCGAGGTCAGAATTGCGAAATTCATTTTGTAATATTTTTGTTTATTTTATAACCTCAGTACCCATTCATGCTTTAACATTCTTAAAGTTCGTAGGTCATTGATTAAATTTTTAAAAACGAATTTTGTAAATCTGATTTCGGATTCGTGATCACTGACCCCGTAAACCCCCGTATACCAAATTTGGCGCGAATGTGTTATTTTTTGAAAAGATCGGCCATCTTGGATCCGCCATCTTGAATTTTGTAAAATTGACCTCGGATCCGTGATCAGCGACCCGGAAAACCACCGTATACTAAATTTGGCACGAATCTTTTTGAAAATTCGTGATATCTGACTTTGACTCGTTTTTTGGAAGTTAGAAAAAGAACCATCAATTCTGACCGATGATTTACGTTCGGCGGGGTATTAAGCATATAAAAAACATTTGAATATAGAAAAAAAAATTTTTTGTATTTTTTCTAGCACTTTTTCGAGAATTTTTGCTATTTTTGACCTTTTTATTGAGGTTAGGAAATTCCTGTGATGCGATAGCTCAATTCAGACACCGGCTTCGTGATCAGGTGGCAAAAATACTACGGATGACATATGCCGCATGAAAAGTAACTTTTTTTCTTTGTGTAGCTGTGTTTTCAGCAAAACCGACAAATTTAAAAATTTCGGGCACTAGGAAAAAATCACAGCGCTTTGAAACTATCAGGGTTTCTTTATTATACTTTGAGGTTGAAAAGTTTCAGACAATATTCTTACTTTGTCCATTATTTGCAAAGTTATGCCAAGTTATTCAAATATCCCCTATTATGCAATTTTTTACATGTTTTCCAACCAACTTCGTTCCAACCAACCAACCAATTTTTTACATGTTTTCCAACCAACTTTTTCACTTCGAAAAATTTGTTTTTATTAAAACCCAATAACGACGGCTTGTAGTGAATATTTTGCAGATTTCAAAACCTTACTTGGATTTTCCGTACGATCATTATTTTCAGAGTAATTGATTGCCAAAGTCGAAAATGACTTTTTTGCTCAAATTGAAGGCAATTAAATTGTCTAAAAGAGTTTTATGGAGACATTACCAAAAAAAATTTATTGAAGTATATACATATAAAAGACTTTTTAAAGACAAAAATATTTCGGATTTTTTTTTATGATTACTCCTAAACCGCTGACGCTAAAAAATTTTAAACTCCAGATTAAAAATTAGAAACGAAGCTTCAATTTCCTTTTATTTTATTCACTCTACGATCATGTTCCTACAAGTTACAGCTCTTTGAAAGTCATCCAAAAATGTGGAATTTTTTTAATATCCCTTAATTTTTGTGACTACTGTATTTCGTTGAATTTTTCAACAAAAACGAAGTACTATGTTATCGTCTAATATAATTCTTCCACTGTAAAAATAAAACCCGTACTAATCTCAAGTCTTGAATCTAATACAGTAGCTCGCTATAAATTTTTCCTTCCTTCCCCGATTTTATCCCACCGAATAAGGATCGAGAACGTTAAACGTGGCACCGACTTCGCAAATTTCACGGAAACTGCCTTGCCGTATTAATTATCTCATAACAGTGCGTCTACAACGACTTTATTATAACAATATACACCCGTTCCAAGTGACAGCCTAAGGAGTCCGAATCCTGAGCCTATCATGTATTCCGCCTGTTCAGTATTCAGATATCATCGATTCACTCGGGAAACTGTTCTCAATTTAGTTAGCGACGGGAACGCTTCCACCGAGGTGTAACTCTTGGGCTGTTCATTTCGAACACAGGGGAACTCCTCATTTTTCAATCTTTCACCGCCGAAAGGAAAGGAAAATATGTTCATATTTTTTATGGTAGATCCACGCTTTCACGAAAATGTAACGTCGAATTTGCCTCGAAAGTTTTACGAGGCTTCAGATACTTTCTTTCCTTCTCATAATTTTTGTAATTGATAATCTAACATCTTTCTCGTCACGCCTAAAAACATTTCGGTTTAGACTTCTTCACATTTCAAGAGAAATGTCTGTCCTCTTCAGAAAAAACTCTGAAACTGGAGATTAAGTCGTCTGGTTGGTATTACTATTTGCTGTGTACACCAGCCTTTAGTCAATGGCTTGTTTCATCCGATTCTTATCTGTTACGGATGAGTTTTTGAAATTCCAATTCCCTACTTCCTTAAGGTATTGAAAATTGTATGTATGGTGGTGGTCTATCTTGTCAGTATATTCTTGTGTATATGACAAATAGGTTTGTGCCACATTTCCTCCTTTTACTTGTATTTAAGTGTCATTTCTATGATGCGTTCAATGTTTCTCTTAGTTGTAATCCATTTCTTCTGATAGCTGATGTGAGTGATGTTTAATCTGACTCAGATTTCACTGACACATACAGTGTGTATAAGCCAAATCGATTAAATTCAATAATAAATAAATGATGGCGTGTTCAAAAAAATGCTCGGTCACGTCGATTTGGTATTTTTAGTTGCGCATTTTTTTCAATAAAAACTTTTTATATAGGGTGTGTCATGTAACAGTGGTCAATACCAACTTTCTTATTTTGAATGCAACGCCCTGTATATTATTCAATTTTTGGATTATTCAGAAAATTCTAGACATATTTTATGTACAATGTCCTATACCTATCTTCAACTGTTTTGGAAATATTAAGTGTTTTCAAATTTATACCAAAAATTAACATTAAAAATAGAAAATTATTTGATTACAGAAATTCGCTACAACACACTCAAAAACTAATATTGATAATGTAAGAAAGCAAAAAAAAACATTAATGTCAATGTAGCAGATGTTCAAAATGCTCGCCGCCAACGACTTAGCAACATCCTAATCATAAATAGAAATTTCTTCTAATGTTACTGAACATCTCAGGCGTGACCGATCTAATCGCAAGCGTTATTTGTATTCTTAAGTCAGCGAAATCGAGTGGTTTAGTTTTGTATACAATACTTTTGACATATCCCCACAAGGAGAAGTCTAATGGTGTCAGATCAGGGCATCGTGCTGACCCTTCCATAGATCCTCGCCTCCCTATCCACCGATTTGGAAATATTCGGTTGAGGTACATCCGGACATTGATTTGTTAATGGAGCTGTCGTTTCTATAATACATTGGTATTAGAGTTGCTTCCAGGACCTTCTTGGAGACTTGCACTCAGATATTTACAGGACTGGGAATAAGGATGAATTTATAAATCCTTCCTTAAAAGAGAAAAAGCTTCATGTGGTATATACCCTTTCCATGTTGTTTCCTTTGCGATGAGTATCCGATAAAGTTCTTCCAAAACTTCATCAATTCATACTACGACCTTAAATCAAGAAGTCAATGAAGATTCTGAATCGCGTAATAAGTTCCCTAGGTGTTTACTTTTGGGAATGTCTGAGCAATTGCCTGTCTTTGACTAAAATAAAAGTACACACTGCAAATACAGATGCCGTCCAGAGGACTTAATTTTCAGTTTCAGAATTTCTTCTAAAGAGAGCGAAATGCCTCTCGAACTACAAGAACTGGAAACCAACAACGTGGCAAAAAGCCCAGTTGTTCACCTTTAGAAATTTTAATGTCTTTAAACAATATTTTTTTTTTTTGGTTAAAGCAAAAGTTAAATCCATTCTGTTTTTCTTTTGAAGTCTATTTTTTCGTTTCTTCTTCAACAAGACCACTTCACAATCTCCTCAGAATGTCGATACTATAAGACAAATACTCAGATTATAAGAGAACCAAATATCCCTATCGCATTTTGATGATTTTGCTTTCAATCTTCTCAGCGTTAATTACTCTTTTGAATGATTTTCGTACATCACATCATTATTGACCTATAACAATATTGTTAATCTATATTTTTAACGATGTAGGTATACTCTTATGAAGATGCAACTCTGCAAAGATTGAGTATGTAAGAGGATACAATACTTGATGAGTTAGATGTTAGATTTTCATTATGGAGATGCATTCTCTGTATTTTGTCAAGTGTAAATATCACACACAACACTCTAGTTCATCTTCTTCGGACTTAATAAAAACTAAACACAAAACTAACAACTAACAAATACTTTTATTTATCAAATTTGCTCCAAGTATTTTCATTGGGATATTTTTTGCTCCCGGGATCTGGCATTTCTAAGGGAAGACGCGAGAGGGAAGCAAATAATTAATTTCATTTTATCGTAATGTTTATTAAAAGAGTGACATGGAGGAATCCAAGAAAAGATAAATAGGAACAATTTATAAAGAATCTAATTTAAAGGCCGGATTTAGAGACATTTGTATAAGCCGTACTATCTAACGTAATTATTTGCCCTTTCAGAGAAGAACATTCGTTTCACTCAGATAAATTTACAAACGAGTTCATTTAAAAACATAACCATTTGTAAGCAGGTAACGCAGTTGCAGGGTGAATTTTCTTCCAGGATTTATTCGGAAGAGAGGAGGAATTCTGTAACGGAATTATTGCGGCCAATTTTGAAAGAATACGAGATAAGCTGACATTTGAGGAGGTGAAATTACAAAAATAAGGAAAAGTTTTATTATTAATATTGCGCTTTTCGGGTTTTCTTTCTGCCAGGCGGACGCTGTATTTTACATAAGTAATACCATAATTCCGCTTTGTCGTCTACACAATCTACATTGTAATGAAAACATTTGTATAATTGGAGTCTTACGAGATTTTATCCGTTGTAGCGAATAAGATTAAATGTAAATTGCATTAAGTGGACAAATATCAGACAACAATAATTGTAACAAGGCTTCGCAGTGTTGCCAATATAAAATGAACTTGGATTTAGTTACTTACCAAATTTTCTAGTTTTAAATTTCTCTAAGTTCTAAATAAATTGTAGGGAGGGAACGAATATTTATCAATTCTATTTTTATTCTGGTTCTGCTAGTAGTCACCATTTACCTTTGGTTCCGTGGCATCTTTCCATATTAGCGATAAATTGGAAACAATTCAATTTTGCAAATAAATTTCTGTTTTGATCTAGCAAACAATAGATTCACCTAGCTCACTTGATATATTTAAATACAACATAATATAAGCAATAGTATTGCACTGAATAAATTCTTTCAACATAAATAAAAATAATTCAAAATAAAAGTAGTCGTGGAGATAATTAATTCAATACAGTCAGAAACGTCGGTTTTTGCCGAACACCGTTCGCTTCTATTTTTGAAACCTTGAATTGTGGCTGGAAACATTTTGGGCGAGCGCGCGACCAAGTGCTCCATTTTTACGATGCGCATATGTTTCGAAGTAAATTGATTTATTGCGCTGCAACAAAGGCACTAATGAAACAGTTAATTAGGTTGGCAATTAAAATGATTTGCTCGCGATCAGTTCCAACTAATTTAGGTAATTCTGATGTTTTAATTAAATCGATAACTCATATTTGTTGGAAACAATATAGTACTTACGGTGTGGTATGTTGTAATCATCGTGTGTGTAATAATAATGGCCCGGCAGGCTACCAGAGCGACATTGCTGATGAGTATATACAGTGTGTCCACGTTACGGACTGTAAATCTTTATTTTTTGAAGGATTTTGATAATATTCTTTTAGTTAGGTGGGCTCAAATTCCAAATAATATTATTAGAGATATTTTTAGGGAAAAATGACGACGGATTCTTATTTAGGATAACTTAAAATCTACCTGCGCCGATTTTGAGTTTCATAAAATACACGGTGTCCGAGAAAAAAGTTGTGATTGTTTTTTAATTTTTTTTGTTGTAACACAAATCATTCTTAATAATCGTCGACGAATTGGAAAATGTATAATTGAATTCGGTGGATTAATAGAAATTTATAACATTTAACTTCTTTTACAATCTCCTTTATGTTTTAGTTTAATTATTTTTTAAAAAATTGTAAGTATTGATATTAATTTGTATGTACTACTATTGAAAAGAAATGTAACTTTTTTTCCTAAAAACATCCTGCATAATGTTTCTTGAAATTTGAGTCCACAAAGGTGGTCGTAGTTTGGCCATGATTAAAATTACCTACTCGTCGATTGCGCATCTAACAAAAAAAAAATTTATCAAAATCCGCCAAAGAATAAAGATTTTAAAAGTGTGGTAAGTCCTTAACGAGGACACACTGTATATTTGTTCAACAAAATTTTAATGAATTTATTAATGTAAGTTTAACAATAAAAATAATTGCTTTAAGAGCATTTATAGTCGCTGTCAAAGCACTAGAATTTAGTCATTAGGTTAGATACAGCGTGTCCCCAGGTGGATCTAACGATACTTATAATTTTCCTTATTTCGCATTTTAAGGAAAAAAATCATTCTTCATAAAAAGTTTTTCTTATCATCAAAAGTCATCAACCATACTCAGACTTTCAATATAGCACACAGGGTGCTTAGCAAATAAGGAAACGTGAATTTGTGCCAAGAGTAAAGTATTATTTTTTTTGAGAGGAATTTAAAAATGTTACTGAAAGAAGTTATTTCTAATGTTAATTGTAGTCTAGATTTGAATTGAACGTAGTATCTTAAAAATGGTATTTTTGCAAAAATTATTATTAAAATAATGTTATAAATTCAACGAAAGCGCATAATTTATTGAATAATAACAAAACTATTCTATGTGTTGTATCCATAACAACATACACTGATATTTATTTATAAAAAAGTCAAGTCCTTGTCAGAGAACTTTTTAATAATGTTGACTCTAGAACAACGAACCTATTTAGTTAAATGTTACGGTACAGGTGAAATATCTTACAAACATACAATTGAACGTTTCAATTGAAAATATCCCGAGGTGTATGTTTCAGTGAATTGTATTCGAGAGTTGATTTTAAAGTTCGATAATACAAAATGATGCTGTTACATTGCTTGCAATTGATTAGGTAAGAAATAAACACGAGAAATCACTAAGAAAAAGATCACTAGATTTAAATATTTAAAAAAAATTAAAAGCCATTTGCAGAGAATTCTGAAAGATAATAAAATAGATCCCGACAAACCAGTAAGATTACATAAGCTTGAAGAATGGGATGACGCCTTTGGTTTAGAACTTTGTATGTTAGTTGGGGAACAAATTATATTAGATTTTTCTACAGAAGGATTTTATTTTCCGACGAGTTAACATTTACTACGAATAGAGTTGTTGGTTACCAAAATTGTAGGTACTGGTCGGAAGATAATCCAAATGTCCGTATTATAAATAAAAGTCAATTATATAGAAAAGTAAATGTAGTGTGCGATACGTTGTAAAAAAATTATTGGACCATATTTTTTTCGAAGCAAACCTAAATCAGAACAGTTACATAGAAAGGTTTGAAAACTTTTTAATGCCTGCTTTGGATGCTATAAATCTACAGGATAGAAGAAATCTGTATTTTCAACATAACGATTGTCCTGCACACAGTGCAATTAGTGTAAGAGACTGGATAGATCATCATTTCCATAATAAATGGATAGGACAGTTTGGTCCTAAAAGATGGCCTGCACGCTTCCCAAACATAACCCCTCTTGATTTCTTTTTATGGGTATACCTGAATCAAAATGTTTATGCCCATGATTTACAAGATAATTTACACCCTTTAAAGGAGAAAATATCACAAGCAATAGCCAACATAAACGAAGATACAATTCACTTAGTTTAAGAAAAATTTAGAAAAAAAATATTGAAGAATGTGTAACAGTAGGAGGACAACACATAGAATAGTTTTGTTATCATTTTATTCAATAAATTATGCGCTCACCTTGAATTTATTAAATTATTTTATTCATAATTTTCTTCTTTCAGTAACATTTTTAAATTCTTCTCAAAAAACTAATACTTACTTTACTCTTAGCACAAATTCACGTTTCCTTATTTGCTAACAACCTTGTATGTTAGTCATTTCACTTCACTTTATCACTTCACAATAAGCAAAACTTGTTATGAAGAATGATTTCTTCTCTTAAAATGCGAAATAAAATTACAAGTATAGTTAAGTCCTTTCGGGGACACACTGTATGCCATCCTTATTAAAATATACGCATTAATAAAGGACATCTATCGCACTATAATTAATAATTACGCAGAAAGCCAAAATATGCGTATTTAAGAACGCCCTTTGGGAAAATTTAATCACTTAAGTATTAAACACATTTTTAACACCTGGATAATATCGTTAAATTTTATCCGGAAATTAGTTTGGGTTATGAAGGAATCGAAAATGATTGTTTGAACGTATAATTATTAATCATCACGTAGATAATTAAATTTGTGCTAATATTTGTGTACATAATTGGCTAATTATTTAATTAAAACTTTGCTAATTAAAAATGTAATGGCCCCTAAAAATTCAACACCTCCAGGATAATATTGAAACCGATATTTCACACTCACAAGCAAAAGTTAAAATGAGATTTATTCTAATTTTCAATTATACCGGCTCCAAGTTTATAGGGTGTGAGGTAATGAGACGTATCAAGATTTTAAGTCTAAATTCAGTGTTTTCTTATACAAGGTAACAGAATGGGAAAAATGCAATTATAATATTTTTAGGTTTGTAGCAAAAAATACCTACCACATTCTGAATTACAAAATATTTTTATACATGGCAAATGGCAAAAGTTACTATCTTCGTTAAAGAGTGCACGGGTTTGGTAAAGGGTCGATGCAATTGAGGTGCTTGGGAGGCTCAATAACATTATTTAAAATTGATAAAATACAGAACAGAACTATATTTACAACATAGCCACAATTCAGATTCGTCAAACCTTGATCACAATGTGTCAGGAAATCCAAACATTCGATATATTCTCTCAGCAAACGATAAACATTTTGCAACATTTTTTACATCAAATTCATAGTACAAAGTCCAAACAACACATGCGTATTGAAACTTTGACCTTGTATAAAAGTACAAAACTATTATGTGTAACAAAAACCTAAATTTTTGTTAACACTGGACACAACGTTTTAATACGGTTTAAAAATGACACCTTACTAGAAAAGCTCTTTAAATTGTGTTATAGCATTTGGTGTTTAGTTATAATTAAGCTTTGCTCAACTCAGTTTTTTAGTAAACAGCATAGAGTTGCAATTATTGACCAATGTATCAGATTATAAAGTCATGTTGCAAGTGATCTAGTCAGATAGAGATATTATTGAAGCAACTAGTATCAAGTAATTAGTATATAGTTAAATTTCGTAAGAGAAGCTTGATGTTACATCATTTATAAAAATATTAAGCTATAATAAATGACCCAGTACATAGCCCTGAGGATCTCCTGTCCTGCTTTATTCACACCACATACTAACAAACAATAAATTATAAAAAATAATTATAATAAGTCATTATAATAATATTTTAAAATAATATTTTGTCTCAGTGTGATTTAAATAAAATTATATATTTTCCTGTTACATCATACATTGCATATTGAAGTCGACGTGTCTCGAAAAAAGTTAATATTGGGAAAAACTTTAAATCATAAAAATTACTTAAAATTTAACGATCTTTCAGATGGAATCAAAATATTTTTTAGTATGGCCACGCCATCTATACGGAAAAATTTGATCTAACAACTCTAACTACAATTACTGTAATATTATCTTGAAAACGAAAAATGATTTTTTTACAAAACATTCAGAATATATAGTCCTTGGCAAGTGGGCCCAACAACATTAGGTTTACTGTAAAAAAGGAGGTTAATCATTGTGAACTATTTTCTATATTGAAGTAAAAGTATTCAACTACAACATGTATAATTTTCATTAATAAATGAGGTAATAAAAAAAATTCTCGGCTCCTGTTGGTCGTAGGACATTCTTTTTTTAATCCGTGAATAAATGTCAGTGTTCAAATGGCAGTAATGCCATTCCGATGAAATTTCAACGATAAGAAAAGATTACCTACATTTTCGACATGAAAAAAGAAGTCAAAGTTACGGTAGGTTTTTCGCATATTTCTAATTACTTTGAAATAAGCGCACAATTTGCACAGGAAAGTACAACTCTGAGAGAAAATTTTATGCATTACTGTTTGATTTATTGAAACTTGAAAAAAATTTATTTCTCTTTTACGAAAACTCAATTTTTTAAAAAATTGTTAACTATATTGAAATTTTACAAAAATGCACTTATTTTACTTGCCAAGGAGTACCTACATATTCTGAAAGTTTCGTAAAAAATTTTTTTCTACCCAGTGCTCCCTCTGTGCGTCATATTTTTTTGAATTTTTTTTTATTCTAGATTTTGAGATATTGTTCAGTTTAACATAGGTTTAACTGAGAAAAAAATGTAGAAATTGTGAAATAAAACTTTTCTATAGATATTACACAGTATTATTTTATTTTTGATTTAAAACTAATGTAAGTTTTGGACATAGTATTAATTAGAAACAGAAACCAATAATTGCATTTCTGGCTGACTTGAGGATTAATGTGGCAACGTCGCAATCAGCTGACAGCAAGAAGGGAATACATTTGAAAGACTTGATAAAAACAAAATTGATTTCAAACATATACATTTTTCCTAAATCCCATATACATTGTTATCAACAATAAATTGTCCACAACAGTTGATTTTTTGTAATGTTTTTAAAAAACTAGATTAATTAAAAAGGACTAGAAAGCTGTGATATATTTATTGGAATAAAAAAATACAGTTGATAAATCCTTTTAATATATTTAATGATTTATAAAAACATCGCAATCATTACCCAGCAATATTTAGGGTTTCATAAAATTTTCTTTACTTGATTAATATTATTAGTAATACTTGAGATAAAAGCATTTGTACGGAATAACAAAAGAACATAAATATTTCTCAGCAAACCTTATATCTAAAAAATTAGTTATAGTTGCAAAACTTTTGTAACATTACTAAATTAGAGATTAAAAACACGAACAGTGAGTAATAATGTAATTTCTATCACAGAACCTTCAAAATTGCATCCAACATTCTCTTTTGACTTGAGATGGGCGCGAGTGTCATTTCAGTCATTTCATTTCTTTAGAACTAAATTAACATAATTATTTTCTCGTTGTTTTACCAGTTCACATGATTTATGGATTTTAAATAAAGGATACAAATCTTCGCGAGGATAATACGATATATTTGCTATATGTAACAATTATATTGTACATAGTTTACACACAATACATTTTTCAACGCGTACGAGGTCTGTAGGTTTGCAATGTGTACAACTGCTAGTCAATTATTACCGCTGTTGCCACATCTACATAGTTTTTATGCGTTCATTAAATATAATTTAAATATGATATTTTTTTGTTGTTAATTAGTCAATATGTATGCTATGTGCATATGAGTAGATTTATTTGCTATATAGATAATGTTTATCGCAAATAATTTCAAAAGAATTTAATTTTTTCAAATTGGCAGCGGGCTTTAGTCCCATAAAAAAAACATAGGACTCCCCCTGCACCCATCACTTCCCTCGGACCACGTTATACCTTCTTAAAGATATAGAACTTTAAAAGAATAATATTTTAAGCTGTTTTTTTTTGCAAAAACTAGTACATTTGTTTATCAATAGACATTGGACTTGGCTCAAATTTTTTGTTATAAAAAGTTCTACAACTTCTAGTTCATTCAATGCTATAGAATTTTTCCTAATTTTTATGTGTTTTTTACTGAACTAAATTTTGACACGTAAAAATCTAATCTGATTGGACTATTGTTTGAATTAATTTAAATACGTTTTTTCAGAAATTAAACACAGCCTTTTACTTATCCGAAGACATATGAAAACAACTAGGATTTGTTACACAAATACTAGCGTGCCTTTTCCGTAATTAGCTGAAGCAAATTACGTCGATCCATTGTTTTGTTTCCAGGGCCAACTAAAACATTAGTATATTTATATTTTACTCAGAAACATGTTTCCTGCAAGAGTTCTCCAGAGTAGGCGCCCGCAATAAATCTTCGAAAGAGACGCAAAAAGTTCCCTTTCTGCAAAACAGCGGAAGAGAAGCCATCGATTCCCGATATAATTGGTTTTAAATTGCAGAATCCGAATTAAAGGTGAGGACGGTGAAATATTTCTTTATTCCTCGCTTAATTCAGATCAGGCACTGACAAGAAATCAAGAAAGTAAATTGTCCGTACCGAAACTAGTCTCCACAGGATCATTATGAGCGACATTATTACGTGGTTAATTTTCTTTTCTTGCCATCCCCCCGGCTTTAATGTCACCGGAGATCGTCCCGTTTGAAAAGGGATTTGAAATCGATCAGAATTTAAATTTAGAAATCCGAATCAGACGCAGTTACCTAGCGATTTATGGCCCCGGGCTCGCCGACGTATGAATGCTCGAATTTGCTGCTTCTATGTACATTATTTCGTCGCCAGTCGTAATTTAGCGTCGGTTGGAAAGCTACGGGGCCCACAAAAGTGTAATTCCTGCACTGATAGAGAAAATACACGGAGTCCTAGATAAATAGGTCAATTCGGCAATCACAGACTCCTGGGATGAGTTATACAAGCCAATATACTCAGCAAAAAACTTAGGGGAGCAGAAAAATTTTTTTAGTGACTTTTGAAAGGATGTAACTTCGTGAATAATGGTCGTATCGAGAAAAACAAGAAGTCTCTGGAAGGTTGAAGATTCTAGTTTTAAAATCTTGAAATGAAAAGTTTTTCTGAGCATTACTCTTAACCCAATCAAAAGAAATAATGCAAATAAGTTATTTATTTTTTAAATGTATTTGTATGCAATGATCATTCTCAAAATAGTTCAAAGAAAATGTATAACCTACAAAACGTGATATAAAATATGACGGCGTAAATAACAACCACACAACAACAATTTAGTGCAATAACATCTTTTGTCTAGTTACTTAATAGTTTACTTGGGACATTTTTTTATATTTGATGTATCTACACCGAAAAAAGCTATAAGATGTACCTTATTTTTCTAATATGTTCAAATAATTCTTCAGTTAGGGATAAGAATTCTTCATGAAAGAATTAATTGTTAATTTTCCTTCTTTTAATTCTTTAATGCTTGCAAGCGTTAAAAGAAGACAGAAGGTTGAAGAATTACTATTCTAGGGTAAAGATTCTTGAAACATGAACTTGGCGTAAGACGATAAAATTTCTGTTTAAGTAAACAATTGTGTAAGTCAATATTAAATTCATATTGTTGAAAACAAATTTGTATTAAACTAAGATTAATTAGAGTTCAGGAACATACCTATATATAATTATAAATGTAAGGAAGAATAACCTATTCCTTTTTACATCTGCATTTAAACTTATTTCTCTAATTATGGATTTTTGTTTTATTTTGAGAGGAAGGAGGTGTTGAAATAAGTTAATGACTGGTTGAATGTCAAGAATAAGTAAATATTTAAATTAAATGTCTGGTGTTACTGAATTTAATAAAATGCACTTGAATTAAGTGTAAAATTAAGTACGTGTATTAATATTATTAAATATAGATTAGATTTCTTTCCGTGTATATTGTAATATAACCCATTAAAAAAAGAATATTTTTACCATTTATTTTAACTGGCATATTTTAACGATAATTTCGATTTTAATAATGACAGAATTAGTGAATTGTAAACATTTACTAGTCCGGGCGATAGAGCA
Organism: Anoplophora glabripennis; assembly: GCF_000390285.2. NCBI lineage: Eukaryota > Metazoa > Arthropoda > Insecta > Coleoptera > Cerambycidae > Anoplophora > Anoplophora glabripennis. The sequence goes on along the minus strand of NW_019416373.1, from coordinate 485,022 downwards.
GTAAAAGTAGGCTTTGGCGTTTGTGTTTAAAGTCATCTATTTTGCTAATTTCAGGGGAACGACAAACATACAAAAAGAACGAAAAATGTTGAAAAATTAAAAAAATCTAAATGGTTATAAAAATGTAGGTATTTTTAGTATTGATCACTGTTTATTATGACAACAAGTAATTTAAGTAATTTAGTAAAAATTTGTGTGCCTTTTCTAAATCTTAATTTAAACCCATGGTATGCGATAAACTTTTTGAAATTTTCTTAATTAACAATCCTGTTAATCGAATACCACGCGATCGATCATTGCAAAATTGTTAGGGTAGAATTGACATATGTTTAATATTTGTTCACAATATTTATAAATATTTACCAATTTAAAAAATTGCTCCAAATATACATACGATTTTCTACTATTTTCCGCCCATTGTTACTGCAAAATTCAACTTTTTTGATTCACAGTTGTGTAGCTTTATAGAAAATCGTCAAATAAACAAAAAATAATGAATGACTTTTCTTGATTCAGGGCTTAGCTTTCAATTTTACAAGAAAAAGTATGTCGAAGAACGGGTAATTTTTCGTTGTTTTTGTATGTTCGTTGTTCTCCTGAATTTAGCAATGGTTTTTTGAAATAGGCAAACACGGATTCTTATTCTACATAATATTTGGGTTTTTTCTGTACAACAAAATATAGACAACTTAAATACAAACGCCTCATATGCTCTACTGCCTGGACTATAAGTCTTTCAGTAAAGGGTCTAGTATAAAATACATAATATCTATTTTCCAAACTGAATAAGCCCATATTTTTAATAGCGTATACAGTTGATATTATAAATTTATTATAACTTATTTATTTATTTTTCAGGTAAGTGTTCACAAATCTTGACGCAACATCTTGTTTAGAAAACTGGTAAGTTTCATATGATTTATCTCTATCTAAAAAACGCTCATTTTACATGGAATAAAAGCACTGATAACGTGTCTGGAATTCGAATAAAAAAAATGTTATCCGTGGTAACATTTTGTCAATATTTCACACACTAATCAGGAAAAATTGCCATTTTTTACCCTTCTATGGCCGTTACGCCTAATCATTGTGTACACTGTGCCAAACTGTGCCAAGAATAATGATCGTATATTTCCGACTGCGTGCTCCTAGTCTTCATGAAAATTAAAACAAAGGAGTGCAAATCCGAACACACGCGATAGACTTCCACAAAAGCTATTTCCAGGAAATTATAAACAATCTGTAATTGGGCGAGTTGCGTGAAAAGAAAGCAGCGTTGTTACGTTATGTAATGAAATGTTTCCCAAGTTCTCTTAAAAATATCCCCTTAAATTTAAAATTTCTTGGCGTTTTAACATGTAGTGGAATTTGGTACAGGTTAAGTTAACCGAAAAAAAAAACACTTTTATATATGTTTTACTAAATTCGGGAAAATTGTCTGGAATTTAAATTCAAAATTGAAGGAGTTATCGTCAAAAACAGATGGGTTGCTCATATTTCTTAAGGAAAAATGGGCAGTAAACGCTGTACCATTTCCATCAAAATTAAAATTAATCGTAGACCCTTTACAATTAGTTTTGTTTTAGTGTTCTTCATACGATCCTGAAGTTAGACCGGTTTAGAATGCGTATTTTTTATTTAAAAAATCAATGACATTTTTCGGAGCAAAATAGGCTTTCTCATTTTTATATATTATATATTATATTATACAAATAAAATAAGTAAAAAAATTTAGTGTGATTATTTATATGCAGGAGAGCCTTGTTGAATATGCGTATGACATAAAGTGAGCACAAGAAATGCTTTATTATTTATTTTTCAAACAACGTAATCTTGATAAAACAAGTTAAAGGTGAAACAAAGGAGTTGTTATTGCAATATCTGGGCAGTCACGACAATATATATATTTTAACATGTAATAAATAATGAGCAATCGCTAATAATAATTGTAACATTTTACCTTAGAAAATATATGCCCTTGAGCATAAAGCAATGGAGACTAAACATACAAAGAATTATTATCATGAAACATCTATAACCATCACAATCATAAGATTACATAGAACAATTAACAACAAAGTACTTAAAGAATAATTACCTGCTAATTATAATACGGTTTAAACACTGATTTTTCACTATATTGCCTCACTGCCCACCGATCGTCTTCCTCCCATCTCCACACTGTTCTCACTTCAACTATTTAGACTTCCTTCCAGAGTACCCCACCTAAACGTTTGATTTTGTGCTTCCTTCTACCAACTGTCAATATTACGTTTTCATTATTGTATACACCCTCGTAACAGGTGACGTTGAAGTTGATATGATAAGTATGGTTTTGCACAGTAGGTATAATAATTTAACTTAGAAACGATTATTTTTAACGTTGATGAATCCACTAATGTACTCGTATATTTCTCTGAAAAAATTGTTTTACGTGAATTACATAAATGACCTTTCGTTAAGTATACACCTACTGAAACTTCCAGAGTTTTTTTTATATATAAGATACTTTATTTCCTTGTTTTCCCTTCTACATTCATTATTCAGTGCCCTAAGAACTTCCAAATTACCATTCTAGATATATATTTTGAGAGAAACCGAAACATATATGACAATTACTTTGTGAATTGGCAAGTTACCCTCGTGGTAAATTTACGGAAAACAGATAACGAGCCCGTGTCGGTCGGGCAATATATAAGACCGCTTAAATCTCCTTAACAATCCCTTCTAGACAACGAACCGTCAGAAAGAAAAGCGGAGAAAATTACAGGCACGCTTTTGAAAATGAAAATCAAATACCTATTAAAATTCTTATTGCTTAGGCCAATATTTCCTCTGCTATATAATATAAGACGCGGAATGAATTAAAAAAGTTTAATTCATAAATTCCGACGTGTTTTTTGTCAATATTTGCCGTCAAATTTGAGGAGACGATAAATATTCGATCGTGCGGCGAAAACGAGCCGGAGGAAGCCCGTTTTTGTCCTTAATTTGGCGAGGATATTAAAGTAGTTATAATAAGCCTCAACGTCGTCAGTCAAATACTGGGCGTTTTGGAAATATTTTCTTTATTTCTTTTTAAGTTAAATTTAATTTAATTTATTTAATGAAAAGGAAACTCAATTGCAGGATGAATAAATATCTAACAATACGAAAATCTGTGAATGTAACAATAATTACAAAAAAAAAACAAAAATACAAAAAATACAATTTTAATAGAGCATAATATCAACATGTATTGTAACGAATTTGAAATGTTAATGTAGAAACTCGGATGAAAATATTGCTTGACCGAACTTAAAGTCGTATAAAAATGTTAATTATTATTACAGCAAAACCAAATTGGTATAAAATTGTTAATATGGAAATTCTGGATATAAAACTAGTAATAGACAATGATATTACATAGTATAAAACTAGTAATCTTTTAATTTTATTCTCAAGTACAGAATAAATTTTTTATAATAATGCATGACATCGACACTTGTTAGTAATCAGTACATAAAGAAAAACCAATTTAAACCTAGAGCGACTTATATCAAATGAAAGCTTAAAGTCTATATATTAATCGGGTATACATATCGCAGGAAGACGAGTAAACTTGAAGAAGATATCTCAATCCAACATAAACCATAACAAAATTTTTTCATCAAATGTCAAATTTTGTAATAAACGTCACAAATGTCAAAGCTAAAGGTGGCTTTGTAAGAATACCCAGAGATGACCTAAAAAATATAAAATAAAGAATATTTTAGTAAATAATTTATAGAATTGTAAATAAAAGTAAAAGGACAATTGTTAAAAATGTGTTAGTTATAAGTAGTGGTGTGAACAAGGTATTTGAAAAGGACATCCAAATACTGAAAATTTCTGTGCATGGACCTTAAGCAAAGTTGGGGACAGAATAATCAGGAAGGTGGTGAATAACAAAAATATGTTTAGATGTAAGGATGCCCCTGAATGATAGGCAACAAATATATAGTCTTCAAGTCAAAATAACAATTTATTAAATTTCAAACTCCATTCATTCCAAAGTGTGTTGCAGTGTACTAGCTTGTGAGAACCGATTCCTGAGAATTTTCTGTTATTGTCTATATAACAAGTATCTACCAACAACTAGCCAGGGATAAAGTAAAAGGTAAGACATAAAAAAATATAGTAGAGATTTGTATAATACTATTTACAATTTAATTAAAGAATACAATCTAAACCAAACCAATCACACACTATTTCAATATTATAGTATATACAAAAATATTGAAATAGTAATAAAAAAAGAATAAAATAAAAGTAATTAATTACATTAACAAAATATATACAACTACTAATGAATAAAAAAAAGCAACACATCAATAGACACATTGAAAAACAGAAAAGGGAATGAAGAACAAATAGATCAGTATGAGAGTAAAAAATCTAATATTTGTCACAGAACAATTGAATGTGTCTCAATAATAACAATTATAATGTGGTGTAAATGAGACCATTGTAAAATATTGGTGAGAGAAGAAGAAAATTGTAAATAAATTAATAACTTGGGTCAAACGAAACATATATAGGGTGTTAATAAACTTATATCAAAAATTTGAAGGGGTGAAAAAGGAGCAAAAACTGAGTTAACTGATGGCACAAACTTGTATCGGAAGTTTTAGGTCATAGAGAAAAAAGCTAATTAGAAATGTGTTTAAAACTGTTTTGGAACCGCTGAAATACATGTATTTTATCGTGGCGAGTACTTACAAAAAATTCTATAACACTTTTTACGAGTTTGTAGGTTTCTTATGAAGCAGGACTGTATTCTAAAGGCAGTTTGTAATACATTGTTGTAGTGACTGCTGTGCTGTTTTTCGAGACTACATTTAATAGCCGTATTTCCAAATTTTCTTTTGAAAATAGCGCATTTATTTAGCATTCGCGAATATTATGGATACGTTCATAATTTATTGCGAAGCAAACGAAAATGCCCACAGGGCTTGTCATGTGTACCGCGAATTGGATACGTCGCGCTGAAGCTTGTGTGCAAGCAAATGGTGGGTACATCGAACATTTTCTATGAAAATCAGCAGTTCTCAAAAGGTAGCTCCTTGCAATGTTGAGATTTCAGAGTCAGGTTTTAAAATTACATTTTACTCAACACACATCCGTTTAGTTACCTCATTTTGACATAACGGACGTGGGAAAAATATTTCACCTAAGTTCACGGTACGTAAAATGGAAGTATTCTTGAAATAATTACGGTACATTTAGAAACATTTATAGGTAGTAAATAATTACACAGACCAACAAAATTGAACTTTTTTTGGAAGCAGAAACTTGAATATATATTTCCGAAGGATGTAGGTGCGCTGAATCCGAATCTGGCAGAAGAATTGGTCTATTACGTCAGGATTTTGAGATATCCTAACCTAAAAGTGCAAAAAACACTGTTTTTTGTCAAATTTGAGGTTATGTAATAATGCTACTACATAACCTCAAATACTATATGACGAAAAACAGTGTTTTTTGCAGTTTTAGGTTAACATATCCCAAAAACCTGTCGTAAATCTGCGACAAGATTCGGATTCAGCGCACCAAAATCCTCCGGGAATGCATATTAGTGCGTCTGCTTCTTGACCCTTGTTGACCTGTGTTATTGTCACACTATATGCTGAGCAAGTCCAAACTGTGATGATTTTACAGTCAGAAAAAAGCGTTAATTTTCAAATCAGAAGCATAGGTAGATAAAGTGGACATAAAAATTATTCGCGTTAGGATAGAGAATAGTGGCCCAAGGACTGAACACTACGGCACGCCTGATGTTTGATTAAATATATCAAATTGAATACTGGTATATTGAAAACTGCTGGTGTCGGTAGAAAAGGACACGTCGAAATTTACATTTTTTAAGAAACATTTTATGTACCGTCGAAACAAAGCGTTTAGACTAATAAAATAAACTATGGGAACAAAATGAAATACGTGAAACTAAAAAAATATGTTTCTGTAATAGATCAGGAAAATTAGACGAAAATAGGGCTGAACCTCGGAATTGCATAAAGAAGGTTCGATTTTGATGGGACAAAGTGCGTTCTCTTCGTAATTGCATGTACATCAATGTCTACAACGTCTCATGTGGCGCTAATTTGTTTATTTATAAATAATCAATTATTATTAACAAATAATCGTATTTCGGATATTACGTGGTAAAGCTCATTCTTCTTCTTATTAGTTGTACTTTAACTGTAAAGGACCCCCACCGATCTTCATTTGTTTATCGGTTTTTAATTGATTGTTATAAACAAATTAGACGTGATATCTGCGGTCGGGAGTAGGACTAGCCGATTTGGACGGGATGAACATGGTTTTATACAGAAAGTTCAAGACGCTAATGCAGGAAGTGGATTCTCAAAAAGCTGAAGACCATATAGAACATAAATCATTATGAATAAATGTTGTACACTTCTCTTTGATTAAAAATTATCCATTCTAAGTCTTAGTTACAGATTGTACGTGTAATTTTTTTATAATGATTAATTAGTAAAAAGAAACAAATGAAGATCAATCGGACCTTAACGGGTTTGGCATATCCCAGATGATGATCAAAGTGACTTATTCCATAAAAATCAAAGTTTTCTCGTCCAGCTCATAGATAACAGCCCGAATTTGTATATACTAATTCATTGAAGGTCAATGAACAAATGAACATCAGTCTGCCCTTAGTGGCCCTTAGTGGTTCTGGATCACCTTGTAATCCAAGTACGAGAAGAGCGTCGATTACCGCGTGAAAATCCCCCTCTCCCAGTCCGATTGCCTAATTTGCTCTTAATGATCGAATAAAAATCAATAAACAAATGAAGATCGGTGGGAGTCTCCCAAAGTTAAGGTACAACTAATCAGAAGAAGAATGGGCTCTACCGCATCAAAATTGGCCTTTTCCAACCCACGTAATATCCGAAATACGCTAATTTGTTAATAATGATTGATTATTAATAAATAAACAAATTAGCGCCGCATGAGACGTTGTAGACTTTGACCTACATGCAATTACGAAGAGAACGCACTTTGTCTCATCAAAAGCGAACCTTCTTTATCCAATTCCGAGGTGAATTGCTAATTTTCCTGGACTATAAGTAAATTTTACATTTTATCAAATCTCGGTTTTAATCAAATCCGTTCTAGATTTCGATAAATGAAAATAATGAAGATATACGATTATCACCCCTACGTTTGATATAATTTACATGTAATTATGAATAAACCACATATCCGAACTTTTTAACGTGTTTGCCAAAATTTATTGCCCACCATATCTACCCACATTAAAAATCGCCGCTTTAATAAATTGCAAAAATTGCGATATCAGGCGAACGATATGGGATAAAATCTACCCCAGAAAAATATAAACGCCCAGGATTGAATCGAGCGAGCCTCCCACTTACAACATAATAATTTAACAGGACTTCTCGCCGATCCGAACTGACGTAATCGAGAACGGAATCACTGAAATACAGAAGCAGAGCTAATTAAATATCCTGTTTCTTATCCTGTATTATACAAGTATCATAATAACTCGTTACTACAAGCCCAATTCATCCCCCTGCGCGGGCCATTTTGGGTTGGTTCCTGCCCATCCGCTAATCTAAATCGAATTCTCTTCCATTCAAGAAAACAGCGCCTTTATATATAACCCCACAGAAGTTTAAAATGTGCTGTTTTCCGCAAAATAACTTTTTTGTTGCTACCGCTTTCTTATCGCTTTTGTGGATTCCGAAAAGTTTTAATTACTGGTCGGATGATAAACGGTAAAACACAAACAAATTTGTTCCATTTCCTTTTATTTACCCGCATTCAAAAAGTTTCGCAATCATTACCGCAAATAGTAATAATATACTGGATGTCCGGGAAATTTATTTGTAATAAAAACGGCCATGATTTCTATTTTTTTTTCTCGACGACAAAGTGCGATACGAAAGTCATTCAAACAACAAGAGAGTTTCATTTTAAGATGTATAATCCGATGAAATACAAAATTAAAAATGCGCAGTGGTGTCCCACCTTGACGAAATTAATTAAAAGCTTCATAATGGGCTTTGTGAAGTCTGATACACTCGCGGGCACGAGACAACCCAGCAAGTTCCTTATCACATCACAGTGAAACGTGATTCTCTGTAGAAATTCCCCCTTAGTGTCGATTGGAGTGGAATACATCAATTGTTTGAGATGTCCCCACTAGTAAAAATCCAGAGGCGTTAAGTGGGGATATAGAGGAGACCAAGCAATAGGTCCTCCTCTTCCTATCTAATGGTTTAGAAAGCACACCAACGCTGAAATGAGGTGGTGCCCCATCGTGCATGAAGTACATGTTCTAGCGGGTTTGAATTGGAAAGTGTTCTATTAACTCTTGAAAAGCGTTCTGAAGGAACTCCAAATAAAGTTGTCTATTACCAATCTAAATTGCCAAATCATTGCCAATGATTCCTGCCCAGATGTTAATTGGTTGGAACTGATGTTGATGATGCGAAACAATAGTGGCATGAGGATTTTCATCAGCTCATGCATGTGTGTTGTGTAAATTGGTGATATCATATTTGGTAAACCTTGCTTCATCCGTGAAAATAATAGTGCTAATGAAGTTTACATTATTGATAATAAACAACGTATCATAAAAACCAGTAGGTATAACGAAACCTACGACGTTTCAATGAGTATTAGTAAGAAATATCAAGTCGTGTGAATATATATTTTTTTAAATTCCAATAATTCTGACTCCACAAATATGATTGTGATGTGATAATGGATAAAACGTTGTATTGCATTCGTGTTTCAATTGCTTTTTATCCATCCGCTCGAATTACGTTCTACACTATTGGAAAAAATTAAATAAACAAAAAATGTTCATTAATTTTTTAGTGATTATCAAGAGGCTGTATCTCAGTGAAAACATTTTTGAATTTTTTTTCTTAAATGTAAATTATATCTAATGCAAAATTGTGGGACAAGTCGAGAAAAAGTCTTCTTTTTCATTTTGATAATGATTGTGTAATGTTTAGGAACAACAAATCTGTTCCTTTAATTCTTTCCAAAATTTTGATCATTTAAAACAGAAAAACGAATTGATGCATCAAGTTGTCAGTTTACAGGGTTAGTGTAGGTAGATTAAGCGGTAAAAATTTCTGTCAAGAGTAGTCTTTTCATAAATGTTTGTAAATTAGAGGCAGATTTTCCAACAAACTGTAAAAAGTCATTTTTTGCACCTTGTTCAAACTGATGCCAAAGATGAAAAAAAATTTCTTCGAAAACCATGTCAGGGCCTTGTAGAGGATTTAATTAAGTTTTCAAAACTTCCCTTGGATTTACTAAAATAGAATATGGAGAAGAACTTTGCTCTATTTTAATTCCTATAATATTTCAATTTTCTACTTCTGTGTAACCCATTTTAATTAAATAATAATACAAACTGTCAAACAATAACAATGTTGTCATGACATTACCTGTCTCGGTCAAGGCCTACCATGAGTAATTAGACTTCACACGGCCTAATTAGTGAGATTTCGTTACATTACCTATACGCATTTTAGACTATACCAATGTGCGATATATCAAAATATATTATAACCAAGTCTGTAAATCCTTACGTAATTGGAAAAAAGGCAGAAATGCCTGAAAGAGGTCTAACAATTGCAAGATGTCTTATTTTTTTAATAAAAAACCTTCTTTTCGTTTTTTAATAATCGCTTATTGTTAACGATGGACCCAACAAACCATATATGACTGTGCGCGACAGGGAACGTTCTATCCAAATAAATAAAAATATATACAGGGTGTTCCATTTAACTTAACAAAGTTAACATCCGCGGCCATTTTGTTTGGACTTCATTTGTTTTTCTACTATCATTTTCGAAAAATTCATAAAAACTCGTGCAACTTTTATATTTCACATTTTTTTATAACTCTCAAAACAAAAAAGTTAAAGGGGGGTAAAAATATAGTGAATCACCCTGTACAGTCCTAAAAAAAATATATTTTTTTTCACGAGGTATTTCTTTTGATTGCTCAATAACCGTAGCTCAAAAAAATGTTTTGGCAAAAGGTCTTGAAACTAGAGACAAAGCTTCAAAATGCTGTTTATTATCTAGAATTTTCCAGTAGCGTATTATTCGCCATTATGTTCTTTGACCTTCTCACAATCAGTTAACCTTCAATTCGTAACAACAAAATGTCGTTCCAACTTACACAATTCCATTTGAGGTCCCTAAAAACGAAAACGAAATTCTGATTCGCCTCTCATCTTCCACAACAGAAAAACGTTCACGAACAACTTTACTTTCTAACTATATCGAGCTAGATCTCAACTGGATACATTAATATTATACTCAGAACGACCGCGGCGTATTCCGAACTTCCCCAACAAAATATCTGACCCCAAAGACGAGGAAACAACGAAACAAAACTTCCTTCGTTAAAAAATTAAGACCTTTATGGGAAAGTATAAAACAATTCATCCCTTTATCCCCAACTTCAAAGGGGGAGTTCCGCGGGTCCGCCCGCAAATTCGCAACTTGTTTTACGTCTTCATTCATTTCATTGTTCATCCCTCTTTTGACACGGAGTAATAATATATAACCTATGTCACTCGCAAAGCTTTTAAACTGGGAAAGAATTTGCTAGGGTCTTCGCCTTTCGGATTGCGCTTTGCTCGACACGAACATAGTTTTGGACGGGGCCTCTGGGCTCCCACGGAATCTGCCGAATACGCAAAGCGTTTAAACGACGGCGCAGGAAATTTATTTTTTGACATAAAACAAGTTTTGTTCGCAATATTTGATCGAACCGATGATTAATCGATTCCTTGGTCTTTATTCATAATGCTAAGTAGTTATGAATAATGACCGTGGAGTATTAATAATGGCCGTGTATTATGAATAATGGCCGTGCATTATGGATAATGGCCGTGTATTAGGAATAATGGCCGCAGGTTATGAATAATGGCTGCGTATTAAAAATAATGGCTGGGTATTATGAATAATGTTCCGAGTAATCTAGTGACATATACATTATTTTTTGCACGATCAAGCTTTTTTAATTCACTTACCATGTTTGTTTCTACGACAGTAGGATGCGCTTACTGGTTGCTAAGGCTAACAAAACGGTAAGTAATTCACTTACCGTTCTAGAACGGTAAGTGAATAACTGTCAAAATAGACATTTTCAACATCACATTGATTTGGAATGAGTTTTCTAGAATTCAGTTTTAAATGTGGGTAATTGGAAAGATGCATTTTAAATCTATTTATTAATGTTGAAATTAAATGTACAGTTTGTACAATTGCTTACAGAAATTGGAGCAGTACATGTTTTTTCAATTTCTATTCTATTCTAGAACTGTCAATTTCGTCAATTAAGAAAGCCGTGACAATAATAAACATCAGTAGATTTCAAAAAACCTGCTTCGCAAATTTATTCAGAAACGTCATTTTTGACGTTACATAAAAAATTAAATACGTATGTATAATTTCGTTTTCATTTATTGCGATCGTGCAAAAAATAGTACAAGCGAACGTTAAGAGTTATACCGTTCTCAGACAAAATTGGAGGCTTCGCTTCGCTCAGCCTCCAAACATTGTCTTCGAACGGTAAATACCCTTACCGTTCTTAATGCTTAATATACTATTTATAAGCAAATAATTACAAACATATTTTTGATACATCTGTTTTAATATTACCCAAGTACACAAAATGGTTTTCAGAAAGATTGTGCTCAAAGCATATTATTGTACTAAATTAAAAACAAAACTAGTACCTATTATTTATTATTACAATTAATTTAAGCTTTTATGAAATATCATAAGAAGATTTTTAATGCTTATATCTGTTCAAACTAGTTCTATAAATGATTCAAGAAGATTTTGATCATTTATTCAGAAATAAAATGTTCGGTGTATTTTGGGCGATGTTCACTTTGATCATGCATCACTCTCAATATTTCCCGTTTGCTTGATTCAGCTCTAAATAGTTTTCTGACTTCTATAAATATTGTCAATTTTAGTAAAACAGACGTTTGTAATACTATATCAAAATTGAAAAATAAAATAAAATGCGGAGAAGACTGGATACCAAATTTTTCATCATAAATTACTCCATGATTTATATTACACTATTATACATTTTATTTTAGCCTTCTTCTGTCTACTGGGACGTTTACCGATCAGTTGGAACTATCAAGAGTTTGTCCAAAAGACGGTAATTCATCTGACATAAAAAAATCTCAACCCATTTCTTTTCTAACTTCATGAAGATATTCATTATTATTATTTTTAGTGAAGTATGTTAAGGAATTTTATTTGTGTAACTGATCAGCGTTTGCTACGTTAGGTTCTGTTACCAAATTTGATTGTTTTGACTCAATTCGTTTGAAGACATTTATTGTCAAGTAGATGTAGTGTGTACAGACTCCGCAAAAGCGTTTGTGATAGCTGATTCTTCTGGTAATATCTTCGAAAACACGAACAGTATGTTTCATATAATGGTTTTAAATCTAAGATTTCCTTAGCTATTTCTGGTGTACCTCAAGGATACAACCTTGGGCCACCTTTTTTGTTTCATTTATTAATTACCTATTTTTAACACAAATCTAATCATTTGCTTTTTGCAGAGATATTAAAAATTTGTTTAAATATGCAGTTATTAATTATTATTGTTTACACTTACAGAAATATGTAGATTTTATATATGAATGGTTACCAATAAATGTTGGTTTAAGACTCGTTCATTTACACAGAACTCTTAGATATTGTGGTGTTTTTTTCCAGTTAATTATTTGGCAAGGAAGCAATTTTTCTAACCTATAGTCAAATAAATGTCATCTAGAAGAGCTCTTCATTATAAACGTCATTAAGGGATGTACCCAGTGAATATTCCGTGACTCCCGATCAATTTGTGATAATTTCAATAATTGAGATAGGATCCTTCAGTAAGCAGGCGTTAGAATAATAATAATAAAATAGAAAAAAAACACCACAATATCGAATCGTCTCCATTTCACATTTTAGTGACCATAGAAACATGAAAATTGTCTATTCTTTTAAAGTTTAGCGCTATATCAACAAAAAATCGAGATTTCTCAAATACTTTTGAGGTTAGGATCAGTGTATGATATGATACCATCAAAAAAACTCATTATCATGTTTCAGCGACCCCAAAAACATGAAAATTGGTTATTCTTTTGAGGTTTAGGTCGCTATATCAACGAAAAATCGAGATTTTGCAAATATTTTTGAGGTTAGAATCGATATATGATATTATACTATCAAACAAACTCAACGTCACGTTCCAGCGACCTGAAAAACATGAGAAATATCTGTTCAAATAAGGTTTATGGGTGAAATCGACAGTTCGCTTCCCTTTGATAGACGATTTCAGACTTTTTAGACTTACAAGTCACTATATGAAATTCGCCATCTTGAATTTTTGAAAAATAACTCCATACTCATGTCCAACGATGTCAAGGCACCTGTTTAGACTATTTGGGTATGAATTTGTGGTTAATCTGATTACTGTGAGAAGTTTATCGGACGATTATTTATTTTTCTCATATTTGTAGGCGCCATATTATGTCCGCCATCTTGGATTTTTCAATTCTGCCAATTAGCATTTTAAAGTACTTGGAAAGATGAATTTTTTAAGCCGAAAACAATCTTCGGAGGTGCTCTCAAATTTTGGGCACAGGATCGTCCCATATATGTTTTAGTCATATATTTAAATTTATTTTTGTTATTAATTAAACTACTAACTTTTAAACTTCTAACTTCTAACTATGATATTTTCGGATTCGTTTTTCAATTTTCTACAAATTACTACCCTCTTTTGTTTTTCGAAAAAAGACTAATTTTCGAGTAAAACTTAAAAAACTGAGAACACACTTTGATATTCGAATATACCTACTTTTTTTTTGACTGGTGTAAAGAAACTGTTATTCATAGCGAAAAAAGGTTTATACAAAAAAGGTAAGTATTAAATAAACCTGTAAAATGAGACAAGTCCGATTAAATTCCGATAATTTGTTTATGCGCAAGAGCTCAAAAATGGTCGAAAATAGCCATTTTTTTTCAATTGCTAATAAATTAATACAATTTTCGTCGCAGGATTTTTGTAGGTCTTTGCACCTTTAACAATTGGTAAAAGTTTCAGCCTGAAAGCTTCATTTCGGAATTTGTTATCTAAGAAGATGCTGTTTTCAATTCATTTTTCCCAAGCTCACAGGCGTTGTAGAGTTTCGATCATTAGTTGATTTTGTACCTAAATAGTTGTATTGACACAAGGACATTTAAATAAAGGGGACTTATTTATTTACATATCTAGATGAAGCCTGGTCTATTCACAGTCTAATTGTATCATTGTTGTCAGCTGTATAATTATACTGGAAATGTACTTTATATTTTTATCGCAATTTTCATCACAATTGTGAAAATTATTATTATAGGATAGTATTATTAAGTTATGCATACAATATTGTTAAATTCTGTACATATTAAACTATTTTTCATTTTTCATATTTGCTATGTTTGAACACTTGGCAACTACGCAATAGTTTGTAGCGTGTTCCTCGTTCGTTCTGCCGTGGTTGGCAGAATATGGCGTCTCTTGTTAGAAAATAGTTGTGATTTTAGTAAGTGAAACGTGATTAGTGTTTATACATGTATTTTGGATAAACTTTTAAGGTGTGAATATGGTTAGACAGTGCAGAATTTGTAAGAAATTGGATTATAAACATCCACATCAGCTATCCTTCCACAGGTAAGCGTGCTTGAAGGTGACTGGAATGTATATGCAACTGTGGCCATTGTCGTGCGTGTGGGTAACTTTTATTTGAATAACGGTAAAATTTTATAAAACTGACTTGGTATTTTTTTTCAAATTTTTGCTGAAATAGTGAGAAAACAATAATAAGAACCACGTTTGGCCATTAAAATCAAAGGAAAATGCTGCACCACAAATAAGTTACAGACATTATTTATATTTAATATATTTATAGGAATTTCAATGTTATCCCTTATACCCAATATTACAAATTTTAATCATTCATCATTTTCATTTTCCTCTATGACAAAAACCTTTTCAAAAATATATTTACAATTTTATTAAATGCACGAGCATAAAAACTGAATATATACCTACAACAGCAAAAATATGGTGGTGGTTCACTTATACATAAAAATACCGAAGATGCAATCAACTGAAAGTTGCATTCATTCAACCATTTGATGTTCTCCTTTGGGAATATATTTTTATGTCTCACTGAAAATTTGCCTCAGTATTCTAAAAGTGAAATGTGAACGTTTTTAGGATGCTTGGGGATGGTGCAACAAGAAAGAAATGGTTACAGTTATTGGGATTCCAAGAAGTTATAAAAATATTATATATATTTATTATAAAAATACTGAGTAGCTGTTGAAATATATTGACTT
The DNA here is from genome assembly GCF_000390285.2 of Anoplophora glabripennis. Lineage (NCBI taxonomy): Eukaryota > Metazoa > Arthropoda > Insecta > Coleoptera > Cerambycidae > Anoplophora > Anoplophora glabripennis. The sequence continues at coordinate 469,579 of NW_019416373.1, read as the reverse complement.
AGGACTATAAAATATTTTATTTTGACCCATCCAAAATGTACGACATTGGAGATGTAATCGCGCGCATCAGTTGGATGAAAATAAAGCCCTCTGCTTTCCCCTTGTCTAGCTTCACCCAACATATGAGATAGACTGTGACATGCATAGTCCCCTTTATTTAAATGTCCTTGTATTGACATATGCATTTACTGAGTATTTAATTTTTCAAAATTATTTTTTTTTAAATGAATGAATGAAAAAATTTTGATATTTATTAAATTGTTAAAATAGATAATTATTATAAAATGAAATAGTAACCTCTATAGTTTATAACACGAGTTTTATATTGTAAAAATATTTAGTATGTAATAAAATGTATATAACGTGTATAATTTAATATTTACCCATTACTTGATTATTTTTTAGTATTATCTTTACTATGTCAATGTAATAATTTCATCTCTGCCAATAAACAGACGCCTCATTTACTATAAAAAATGAAGTACACAAAAAGATCTAGTTAATATTTTGCAAATATCTGGATGTAAAATTCGAAAAACAATTTTTTTGTAAATTTCGTGTTGAAAGAATGTTAATTTCGTTAATACATTAGCTGTAATGCTCTTGAATTTTCGCGCTACCCCTAATTAAAAAAAGAATCATCTCGATACGTTCGTTTTAAATTCGAAGAAAAATACCAGTGTACTAATTAAAATATAGACAGATGTAACTATTTAATTTTATAATAATTACCTATTTTAACAATTTAATAATATCAACATTTTTTCAAAGTCATTTTTAAACCAATTAAATTTGAACAATTAAATTCTCAGTAAATGCATATGTCAATACAACATTTTTTCAAAGTCATTTTTAAACCAATTAAATTTGAACAATTAAATTCTCAGTAAATGCATATGTCAATACAACATTTTTTCAAAGTCATTTTTAAACCAATTAAATTTGAACAATTAAATTCTCAGTAAATGCATATGTCAATACAACTATTTAGGTACAAAAGCAACTAATGATCGAAACTCTACAGTCTACCACATCTGTGAACTTAGGAAAAATGAATTGAAAACAGCATCTTCTTAGATAACAAATTCCGCCAACGCCAAATTAATGAAGCTTTCGGGCTGACATTTTTACCACTTATTAAGGTTGCAGAAAGCTTCAAAAACCCTGAATTACAAGTGTCTGCGATGAAAATTGCATTAATTATTCGCAATTGAAAAAATCGGCCATTTTCGACCATTTTTGAGCTTTCGCGCATAAACAAATCATAGGAATTTAATCGGACTTGTCTCATTTTACAGGTTCATTACCAACCTTTTTTGTATAAATCTTTTTTCGCTATGAATAACAGGTTTTTTACGGGAGTCACAAATCCACTTTTCCATAACTTTGACCATTGTTTAAATAATGTTTTCCAACTAGTCTCGAGTTGATTTTTTGATATTTGTTAAGAACACGTTTCCGAACAATATTCCGCAGAGAAACTTCTAAAAGTATTTTTTCCCGAAACAGGCTGTTTCATGTCTATAATGAATGGACTAATAGGTGTTATAAAAGATTTATTTATTTCTTTCCTTGGGAAAGAAATTCTTTCAATTATTACCCTTTGCCAGACTGCATGCAAGGGCAGGTTTTACAGTGGACCAGTTTCTAGTGCCGTGCAGAAGTGTATTTTTAAATCATTTTCGAGCCGCCCTTTTTGATTTTTTTTACAAAATTGTACTTGTAAGAGGCCCTACATTCAAAAATATTTTTTTACTGAATCACCCTGTATATCTGCAATTCCGTAAACACCATTGTTTCCAATTTTGCCTCTAACAGCTTACAGACCACGTGCACATAAACATTCGGAACGAAAATTAAATTCGACATCTTCTCCAGACCCCTCAAAAAATTAATAAACAAATTCGAAACCGGGGGTGAAAAATATCCCTTATTTATAACGTCTCATCCAAACGTCCCCTCCGCGTTCTCGCCAGACCCTTAAGGAAACAATATCCGTAAATCGCCACCTACGTGACTGCAAAAATAAAGTATCCATCCCCGCACCAACGTGTATTAAGTTAGTTTATGGTTTCACCCTTTGGTTTGGGGCGAGGTAAAAAGGTCTAATGTTATTATCTGGTCCATGTAACATCGGCGAGGAGCCGGAATTCCCACATGCTCCCAGGACGGATCTGGAACGAAGACATTCGGCCTCAATTAAAAGGCGATTGACAAGTATATTATAGCCGGCACGTAGAGACTGACGCGCAATATGGGTGGTATTAATGTCCGGCTTCCTAGGCCGTCTTTAAGAGCCAATTAAATTTAAGCAAACGGGGAGAGCGCAAAGCTTACAACAAATACTGGGATAAGTGTACAGTGTGATTCAGAATTCAGTACAAAGAACTTAGCGGCGTATTTTTGAGGTCAAAATAAGAATTTTTTTCCTATAAACGCGTGTCCACAAATGCTTAGTTAGGCCAAAAAAATATGCTGGGAAATGACCAATTTAGCACTGTAGATGCTAAATATTATGTACAATAACGTATTAGTTTCCGCAGTCATAAAAATGAGGGGAAAATTGTTTACAGGGTGGTTAATTGTATAATTTTTACGTAAATTCACGTTTTTCGCTTATAACTTTTTTCCATTCATTTCAAAAGACCTACACAACTAGTTCTCAAGCGTCAAAAAATGTTGATTAGATCAAAAGTTATAAACAGAAGAAATTTATTTATGACTTTTGAATTAAACATTTATAAACTGCGTTATTATTACCAGAACGTTTTGGCATCGCATCCTCTCATTCCTTATCACTGTCTAATAACTCACACGAAATCTGGAATCGGTAAGTTGAATAGTTTACAAGTTATGGCCTTATAAACAAATAAACTAGTTATTAGTCTGGACGATCCCGAGGATCTTCCACAATCGCACTCATTTTTTTCAAGGTAGATTTCATAATAATAATTGAAATGTATACCTAATATTTTTTGTTTAATTTCTGCAACCTGGATTTTTTTTATAGCCTTAGTTGCAAAATGAAATATACGACGCACGAGCGTGATATAGTTATATATTATTACATATTCGGGGAAAGCTTATGAAAAGAGCTTTAAGTTAAAAAATCGTTACAGACTGTCAAAGTTTACGGCCGATTGTTAAACAAATTAGGTTGGTTGGTAAGGAAATTCGCTAGAAAATAATATATTTGACAGTCTGTAACTCCGTTGTTCTTCAACGAATCTTGACGATTTTTTTTTAACTTAAAGCTCTTTTCATAAACTTTCCGAATATGTAATAATATATAACTATATCACGCTCGTGCGTCGTATATTTCTCTTTGCAACTAAGGCTAAAAAATAAAAAAACTTTCCAGGTTGCAAATTTGAAATTAAAAAAAATGATAGATTTCAATGTATTATTATGAAATCTACCATGAAAAAAATCAGTGCGATTGTGAAATATCGCTGAAGGATCGTTCAGACTAATAATTAGTTAATTTGTTTATAAGGCCATAACTTGTAAACTATTGAACTTACCGATTCCAGATTTCGTGTGAGTTATTAGACAGTGATAAGGAAAGAGAGGATGCGATGCTAAAACGTTCTGGTAATAATAACGCAGTTTATAAATGTTTAATTCAAAAGTCATAAATAAACCTCTTCTGTTTATAACTTTTGATCTAATCAATATTTTTTGACGCTCGAGGGCTAGTTTTGTAGGTCTTTTGAAGACCAAAAAAAGTACGTCATTGTTTTCTCGTGAAAATGAACGGAAAAAAATTATAAGCGAAGAACTTGAATTTACGTAAAAATTATACAATTAACCACCCTGTAAACAATCTTCCCCCCATTTTTATGGCTGTGGAATCTAATATGTTATTGTACATAATATTTAGCATCTATAGTGATAAATTCAGCTTGCCGAAACAAAAAGTCGCGTCCATCTCTATATTTCCTGGACTATAGTTTTCGAAATACAGGGTTTCAAAGTTTTTTATTTTTTTCGATTTTTTAGGAATAATTTCTAAATATATCTGGATGTACCCGTAAAACTTGTGGTACGAGGGTTTTTAGGATGGTAAATTTAAATATATCCTTGCTTTTGACGCTGCTTGGAGAGAGCGCCACCTATAAGAGTACGCTTGAATTGAATTGGCCCTAACTTTTTTACTACCCCGTACATTGACGTTTCGTATTAGTGCGTTTCTTTCTCTATCAATTTTAACCAGAAAAGGTATCCTTGGTTGAAATCTCTCATACCAACCGTTTCCGAAGTATTGGAAGAGTTAAATCGACATCTGGAGCACCCAAGGGTCAAATTTAGGGCCACTTCTTTTTATTTTATTTATTAATGATATATCTCTGTCTCTAAAATCTAATCATTTACTTTTTGCCGTTGACTTGAAGCTATTTCTGAACGTATCTAATTTGGAAGATTGTTTAATACTGCAAGAGCAGGTACCTAAATCTTGTAAGTAGATGGTGTGAGAATAATCAACAACCTATTAATATAGATAAGGTCTGCTCATTTACTTCCAAAAAAGAACCGTTAATATTTAACTACACCTTTGAAAATGCGTTACTGGCACGTTGGGATAATGTTAAGGATTTAGGTGTAAATATGACAATTTTTGTAACTTACCTTAACTATTATAACAGTGTTATTAAACAATTTATCATACTTAGTGGTTTTGTCTATAATGATCAAAATGTCTCTAAAATATTTCCACTTCCTTTACCCTACACAATATGTCACCTCAAGGATCAGTACTAGTGCTGCTAATATTAAATATTCTTATTGATGATATAGCAAAACTCGCATCAGTTCCACAACTGTATATGCAGATGGCGCAAAATAAGCAAAATTGATTATTGTTACTTACTCCAAGAAAATCTGAATTTGTTATATCGTTGGTGGCAGGAAAACAAACATCCCCTTAATACAAATAAATATAAATATATCTCTCATTCTCGAAAAAAAAGAAGTGTTTAAATTTTTATATAATATTTCGGACACATGTATATTTTGGCACGAAATTGACATTTACACATCATCGTTCACTTGTACCCTTTATTGTTTCAATTTCAAGCGAGGATATTTTGATGTACAGAGATTTGTATAAATGTAAATTGAAAACAGAGCCAGCCGAACTATGTGAGAAGTCAGCGGTTATAAATTTGCAAAAATGTCTTTAACCAGTCAAATTTTCTTACCTCGATTTATTATACCTGAAAAGAGATAATATATTCCGGTGTATTGGAAAGGACCCCGCACAAATATTATGGAAATTGGGTCCCGGTCAAATTCGCTGAATTTTTGATATGTGATAGAGTTCATCATACTGGTCAATTGTCTCAATGGCCACAAAGCTCAAAAATGGATAGTTTGGCCGGTAAATAGCCTATTTAATTTCTTTTATTATCTACGTTTATATTTTTGAGGTTGCTGAATTCAGATCTGTTGTTAGATTTTCAAAATTGACAGTTGGCAGCTGTCAAATAGCTATCAAAAAGCCAAAAACTTGTTTTTTTATGTTTTATCCTTCTTTTTTTTAGTTCGATAAGTTCAAAAACGATATCATATCAATAACAATGACTATCGGCAGCTGTCATTTAGCTGTCAACAATTCTTCAAAGCCGGTAATAAAGTCAAAAAATTATTTTTTGTTTATAACTTCAAGTTTTTTAGATAAGTAAATATAAATATGATATAAAATTATGTAGTCATCAGCTTACAGCTGTCAACAAGCTGTCAACTAACTGTCAAAATGCAATAATAAAGTCAAAAAGTTACTTTTTTTAAAAAGCTTTAAGTTGCTTAGATCACTGAGTTCAAAAGTGATGTCACAAACTTATATCATGTTTGATTTCTTATCCACAAAGTTAAGCACATAAAATAAGTTACTTGCTCTATTATTGTCAACTAACTGTCAAAATGCAATAATAAAGTCAAAAAGTTACTTTTTTAAAAAAGCTTTAAGTTGCTTAGATCACTGAGTTCAAAAGTGATGTCACAAACTTATATCATGTTTGATTTCTTATCCACAAAGTTAAGCACATAAAATAAGTTACTTGCTCTATTATTGCATTTTGACAGTTAGTTGACAGTTTGTTGACAGCTGTAAGCTGATGACTACATAATTTTATATCATATTTATATTCACTTATCTAAAAAACTTGAAGTTATAAAAAAAAAATAATTTTTTGACTTTATTACCGGACTTTGAAGAATTGTTGACAGCTAAATGACAGCTGCCGATAGTCATTGTTATTGATTTGATATCGTCTTTGAACTTATCGAACTAAAAAAAAAGAAGGATAAAACATAAAAAAACAAGTTTTTGGCTTTATTATAGCACATTGACAGCTATTTGACAGCTGCCAACTGTCAATTTTGAAAATCTAACAACAGATCTGAATTCAACAACCTCAAAAATATAAACGTAGATAATAAAAGAAATTAAATAGGCTATTTCAAAAGTGTATACACACTGCGCATATACATAAATCCGTGGATGATATTCGGAGCTTTAAAGCTCTGTACCGGCCAAACTATCCATTTCTGAGCTTTGTGGCCATTGAGACAATTGACCAGTATGATGAACTCTATCACATATCAAAAATTCAGCGAATTTGACCGGGACCCAATTTCCATAAGATTTGTGCGGGGTCCTTTCATTGAAATGCAGCTTTTATACGCAAGATAACAATTTTCGTACATTAATAATTAATGATCCTTGTTACCCTTGATAAAGTTATTAGATACTTGAAATTTCTGCGGCATTATGGAAGATCAAATATCAGTTCCCCCCCTCGTTAATCTGTTTTTCTGAACCCTAATGGAGTTGTATATTTAAATGGTAACATCAACCATCCAAACGTTAAGTTGTGGTTATGTGGAGGTACAGAATTTTCCATTGAGAACATTAAGCACGAGCTCCCAAAACTGTTGGAAAAGCATTCAAAGTAGGGGCGGATTTAATCAGCAGTCGGGCGAGGAGTCTTGATAGAAAATCGATGGATATTAAGTGAATTGTTTGAAATTTCAATAATTCGTATATAAAGACCCAATTCCTGCGGAATATCGGAATATTCAATTATAAATGAAAACAAATTTACCTCAAACAAACTTCTTCATTATCGGGAGGAATATCTATTTCAGATAACCATGAATTAATAACGTGGTCGTAATTAGGTAATTAGCAATTAATTATTCATTGGAATTAATCTGTTCGATGTTACGGAGTGCTTTAATTTCTGACGTATCGTTAAAGAAAATAAAGTCGATCAAAACGGTAATGACAAGGAACTTCAAATAATTTTCCTTTAATAATTAAAGGGGGTTTCGTGATTTTGAAGTTCACCAGGGATCAAAGTCGAGGAAGTTGGAGCTTTCGATAAACTAAGGTAAAATTTCTTAATGGAATATGATACATCTGTTACAGTTTTAAAGCTTCTTTCGAATATTAGATAGAGTTCTTTGTTTTGAAGCCACCCAGACCCTAGCAGAAGTTCTAAAACACTTTGGTAACAATTATTAACACAGGAAAGTCTAAAATTGCATATTGCAATTTAATCCGGCAAGACCAACCTATTCAGGAGTATTTTTATAGCAGACATAGTGATTGAAGTATATTTCTGATTGTTCATTTTTAATTTTCAAAAAGTATTTCAAAAAGCTTTCACATGTATATTTTTGGTTTTAAGAATTCTTATGTCTAAGATGCGTTGAAAACATGTACTTTAAATTCAAAAAGACATTGGACCTTTTTTATTTTTTGGATATTGCATCGAACACTTGTGTAAATAAATCTTTCGTCAGCGTTATTAGTTATCAACACTCACATAGAGGTAGTCTTTTTAAATTTGGACAAACTAAATATATTTATCCACGATCACCTTATAATCGGACTTTTATCCACTAGTGGAATAAAGTAACTTTATTTCACTAGTAGAATAATGAAAAAATAATAAACCTATAATAAATCAAATTTAATTTATTTACTTATTAACATTTGCATTTATAGTAATTGACATTCCGTTTTTTGTTTTATCACATTTAACTTCCTTTAAGTTAATAACAACCCTTGTAGCATTTTTGCCATCATTTTCGGAACGCATAACATCTGCCGAAGTTTGTGAAGAATTTGCACAAGTTACGGATGTCTCTTCTTGTAAGGAACAGCTATATTTTCCTTGGATTTTCTTTGCAATATCAAGTTTAATAGATATAGACTTATCAACATAACTTTCTGCTACAGAGGAGCTCTTGCATCCACCATACCGTTTGATGGTTGTAAGATCAGCACCTTTATTGGCCAATAAAGTTGTTGAAGTGCGCCTTATACAATGGCCATATATGCTTCTGGATTTGCGATATACAGGAATGAAGCGACTATTGAGAGTACCTTCGCCACTATGTGGATTCTAACAGGCTGAGAAGTATATTATTGATTGATATATCTTAAAAAGAATCTGTCTTGTGTCAGGCGAATTAGGCGCAGAAAAAATGTTTTCAGCATAATTCAACAGCATTCACGCAAAATCCTTCTATAATTGTAAATTTTCTTGAAATGGCGGTCTTGATGTCAGGAAAACAAGTAGGTAACTACCAACGTCCTGTACGTCACTAATTTTCAAATTTGTCAATTTGCAGCATCGACAGGCACCAAAAAGCCCCCATTATTAGTGCAACCTAAAATAATTCTAAATTCATTAAAATACGTAACATATAAAAGGTAGAGATATTACCATAATCATTAAATAAATACAGGGTGATTCACAACTCATCCAAAAAAAATTGGGAATAGATGCGACATGAAAAATGTCAATATTGTAAAAAAAAATTGTAAAATCCTTATAGTTTCTGAGAAAAAAATTATTGAAGTTATAGCACATTAAACCACTACTTAGCTGAACAACTGTAGTCTCTAGCATCATTCGCCACGTGGCCTCATCGACTCCGAATACTGGATTCGGATTTTGCAATCGTCGTTGCGATATTTACCTGTTATCTGTGGTTTTTATAATACGTTTTTAGTAGTTGGTGTCAAAAATATGTAGTTAGTGTCAAAAATGGTTTGCGTGTACTCGGAGTTGATGGATATCGTTTTAATTTATGGTGAAGCGTTTGTGTTATGGTGAAACAAGACATCATTTGTGTTAGTTCGTAGAAAGTGAGTAAGACGGATCCAAATGTGTTTACACGTGAGTGAATACAATTTTGAACAATTGCTGTTGTTTTTGTCCGTGTTTATCACGCCGCCATACCGGTCTCATTGAGCGAGGTCAGGTTTTAAAGTGGACCAGTTTCCAGTGTCGTGCAAAAGTGTATTTTTAAATCAATTTCGAACTGAACTTTTTAATTTTTTTCTTTACAAAATTGTATTTGTAAGGGTCCCCTGTACATCCAGAATTTTTTTTTGGATAAGTTCTGAATCACCCTGTATTCTTTATCGGAAGCCCCAGTAAAAAATTCTTCACTGTGTGCTCTTTCCAATATTGCCAATAATTCTGACACCACAAGTATGATTGTATTGTGATTATAGATAAAACGTATTGCACTACGTTCTCGCGTTTAAACATTCTTGCGTAGATAAAATGCTACTTAAAACACTTATACACTAAAATTTAAGCACAACACTATCTTCGTACTATAAAATCGATACATTTTTATTTTATTTATTTAGAAACTGGAAAACAATTGTCTCGAAATTTACTAAATGTTTCACATTAATAGTTGTTTACATTTATTCCGAAGGACAAGTCTGTCGGGTGCACACGTGGTATGATTCACCTGTGTAGCGTTAGGTGAAGCGCTGTTGTCACGTTGTAATGAAACTCCCCAATACTCGCTGTACTTTGAAAACTGTTAATCTTACGCCCCTGTAATATGCAACTTTTTTGTTCATTTATGATTTACTCTATCTCATGCTGAGGTAATGGCAGTCAAACCTCTTACACCCTATATAGGTATTTTATCCTTTATTTAGCCGTGACATATTTTCTGTAAATATACTAATATTTTCATTCGTAATCTGACTCCGGTCCTGTTAAACTCCGTGCCGCACTAAGCCTAGTTATTACCGTCGATTTCAAGCAGTGATTCCGTCTGAATCGAAACACTCATTCGCTGGAAACCCAAACGTTGCCTTCATCAAAGAAACCAAACCACCAATCCCCCGATTCAGGTTATAATATATCTAATTAAACCTTCTTTTCATACGAATAATTTGAGCGAATGATCTAATAAATCGCGGATGTGCCATAATTTATGTTTAGTATTTAGCAGGGACGTAGACTGAGCCGGAATTGTACAGAAGTTCATAATAACCGTAATTCCCATGAATGCTGCGACGCGGGGAATTAATTGTAAAAGCTTAACGACTCTTGGTGGCACGACCGTTAAAACGTAACGACGAACTGTAGCAGAATTCCCATTCAGCAATCCATGTAGCGGGCATAAATCATCATTGCCTTTTGTGCAAAGACATTTATCTAGCGGTATAAGGACCAGCTACGCCCAGAGGACCGGCGCTAACTCAGATGTAGTTCTACATGTTCTTGGGTGCCCCAATTCCTGTTCTGCGTCACATTTATTATTGTGTAATATCTCTTGGCGTATTGTGCGGTTAATGCCATTAAGTTTTTACGTCGTCTACCTTTCACGTAGGTGGCTAATTAAATGGGGGATATCTCTGTTCAGTCACGCGCTGTTCTTATAATGTTCCAGTTAGACCGAAAATTACGGCGGTTTACTGAGCTGTACTTGAAATACGTATTACGCGGGAACGGGTAATTTTCTATTAGGTCTTGGTAATCTTCGCACGATATCCATGGAAACATGGAAAGATGGAAGATATGCCAATTGTACAGGGTGAATTTTAAATGTATTTTATCGGAGGGTCTAAATTACGATGTAAATTTCCAAATTAATTATTTTTTCCAAAAAAGGTGATAAATCACATGTGAATAATTACACACTGACAAAATGAAACTGAGCTTCTAAAACACACACCAAAATACAGGCTGTTACAAATTCGCTTCTCACTACAGGGATCTCGGAAACGGTAAGAGATACGAAGTAGCTTAAATGGGGGCAAAGTTGCGTAATCAGGGGACCAACAGTATGCCCCTAAAAATCAAGGCTAACATGATTAGATATTTGAAAAAAACGAAATTTTGGAAATCCGTTTTTGTTTAATTTCGGCCTTGTTTGAGGAGATTTTAAAAAAAGAAGAACACACAGGAGACCATCATCAACTTCATTTTTTTAAATACGACCCTGGAAATTTTATTACATTTTTTGCAAGATTCAGACGTTTTGTCTTAAAAAATTCATCTTCAGTGTATTCGTTCCAATTTTATCTAAATTTCTTTGTTTATTGAATTATCGTACACTGTAAGTGTCGTTAGACCCTGTGAAATCCATCTACAGGGTGGGCCTCCAGTAACGCCTCGCTCGCTAGTGACCAAACGGCAAATGTTACAGAAACCTGTTTAGGTGGGTATGTGTGCGTTGATTACGGCTACATTTTAAAAATATTTTGAGATATACAGGGTGTCCAGGAAAAGCGTACCATATCAAAGTTATGTTTTTTAAATGGAACGGTGAGGTCTGGACACCTACGTGGCCACTACATGCACCATTCCTACTTATCCATTTTTTTACTAAATTTCCGATATAAATAATTTCTCACTGAATATGAAAAACTTGCAGATGCGCCATCTAATTGCATCCTCATTTTTCTCAATATATTTAAAGAGACGTCATCAAGAAGAACCCAAACCAATTCAGTAAAGACCTCGATAAAGACACGTGGATACATCTTATAAAAAAAAAATCGATAAAAAACAAAACGGCACAAATATCTTCAATACCGTTAGAGATAGGTATAGGGAACTTATACACAGTTTGAAAGAGTTTTAAATTTCCCAACTCCCAAAGTAAAAATATACTGGGTGTTCCATTTAAAATAACCAAGTTATTGCTGTTTAAAGTTCAGAGAAGCATTCAGCAGTTTTTTGAACATCCTGTATAATACTAAGTGACGACAATTTATAACTTCAAGGATCTAAAATAGACCCTCCAAAGCTGCTACCTTAAAATTATTTTTTTATTGCTGATATTAAATTTCTACGCTATGCCTGCATTTTCACTTAAATTGAAATATCTCACAAACTGTAAGTCCTAGGTATGCAGAACCTTTAATAAATTTCACCTATTTTTTTACGATGCTTTCAAAAATGCAGTAAATTATAGGGTGTTTCATTTAAAAAAACATAACTTTGATATGGTACGCTTTTCCTGGACACCCTGTATATTTCAAAATATTTTTAAAATGTAGCCGTAATCAACCTACACATACCCACCTAAACTCGTTTCAGTAACATTTGCCGTTTGGTCACTAGCGACCGAGGCGTTACTGGTGACCCACCCTGTATGGTGGTGGTGGTAATAATTTAAATAACTAGATGGATTTTATAGGGTCTAAAGATACTTTCAGTGTACGATAATTCAGTAAACAAAGAAATCTAAATAAAAAATTTAGATAAATTTGGAACGAATCGACTGAAGATTAATTTTTCGAGACAAAACGTCTGAATCTGGTTCGGGCTGAGGCAGTACAGTATTGGGGATCATGAAGGCTTGCAAAAATGTAATAAAATTTCCAGGGTCGCATCTAAAAAAATTAAGTTGATGATGGTCCTGGAGAGACAAAACGTTACATATAAAAGTTGATTATGCCATTCGATAGAGGGCGAAAATTGGCCATGAGAAAGTGTTCTTATTTTTTCAATATCTCATCACATTAGGCTGAAATTAAACAAAAACGGATTTCCAAAATTTCGTTTTTTTCAAAGTTTTCGAAAATTAATCATGTTAGCCTTGATTTTTTAGAGGCATATTGTTGGTCCCCTGACTACACAACTTTGCCCCCATTTAAGTTACTTCGCAGCTCTTACCATTTCCGAGATCCCTGTAGTGAGAGGCGAATTTGTACCAGCCTGTATACTTTTCCAAAGGCGTTTTTGGATATCCTAACCTAATAGTTCGAATAACACAGTTTTTCACTATATTGGAGGTTAGGTATGTTACATCACGAGGTAATTCTTATTCACAAAACTCTTTATGACAATAAAAGTATATGTGATTTCTTCAAAGTCATTAATTGTTCCAATAGGTATCTCTTTTCCTTTCCGAGAAGTTATTTTTTAAATTGACTATCTTTATTGAAATTTTACTTTACAAGGCTATGGAGTTCCGGAGTCTGCCATATTAGAATTTTTTGTGCTTGGAAACTCCATCTCCAGGGCTATGGGGTTATAGAATCTACGGTATTTTAATTGATCCGTGTGGAAAGTGTATTACAGAATCACCTCACAGGCCATATTGGAGTTTTGAAACTGTAATACTACAATTGGTCTGAATTTTGATCTCTCCAACCTCAAAGTTAATGAAGTGAGTGATTGTAACTTGAAAACTTCAGCAAAAGTCAGAACTATAAAATTTAAAACACCAGATCCAATATGGCTGTCAGAATAATGTGAACATTGCATTAAATGATAAAATTTACATCCATATTATTTTCTAGAAATTTCTTGAAGTATTTAACAAAATTTGTATCATTCTTCATTTCGACATTTTTTTATTCTATCCACCATACTGAATTTAGTGTTTTGAATTTTATAGTTTTGACTTCAGACTCCTAACCAAAGGTTCCGAAAACCTGAAGGACCAGTGGTTATTTAGATACTTCTAACCTGATTCTTCTCTGTTTTTGAGTCTTGATCTGGTGCTAGTCAATTTTCGAATATCAACGAATACCTCAAACTAAACAATTTCAGTAAACGATGTCTCGGGGAGAAAATATTCGACAAACCTTAAATGGACTTTGAAGGGGAAGGGTAGTACTTGCAGTTGCCATAATGAGTTTTATGAGAAAAATTATCGCTTGATTTTAACACAACTTCAAATATAGAGTTTATATATAATTTATAAGTTTTTTTTTATGTATAAGTTTTCGTACTGTTAGTGAATGTCACATAATCTTATATTTTTGTCACATATTTTTTAAATTCATATTTGATTAAAAGTATATTCTTGTTTTTTTTTCATAATGAATGATACTATAAATAAATTTTGACAGTTTTTGACTATCAAAATTGAAACGTCATTACAGTTGTGTTAAAATTAGGTTAAGTGCCAAAATGGTTAATATACGCCCACCTAATATATAAAAATTTTTTCTACTCATGCTTATAATCTTACTTCATTGTCGGCTTCAGTAGTTGAAGTTAAAATGACTAAAGTGAATACTAAATGAATTTTTATCATACGGAATGTCCCTTAATCGGGATCGGATTTTTTCATATCCTTCTTAATAATCATGTCTATTTTTTATTTATTTGAAAATGTAAATTTACATTTTACATTTTATATCGTCTAGTGTCAAAAAGTGATGGTAGCTGAAAAAAATAACGCTCTTCAAATATATTGCTAAAATATATATTGTTAAATAATCATTTTACGTCGCAGTTTTCTTTGATGTGTTACCCCCAGTTAGCATAATATGATGACATCATTTACATTTTCCAAGAGACAAAACAAAATCGACTTATTTTTATCGATGCACCTATGAAACAATGGATCCCAACCAATTCATTTATTTGCAAGTTGAGTAAATCTTAATCATCTATAGCCAAAAATTGTACAAAATTTACTAGTGATACTGTTTAGAAGATAAGAAGATAATTTAAATATTGCTATAGCAGTTATTAATAATGACTTACAATTATTAGATCATGACTGGATCATAAAATATACCTTATTAGTTAATCCTAATAAAAGTCGAAACATTCTGTTTGGCACATCAATTTAAAAATCTTGGTCTGAACTTTGATTTATCGATGACTTTTTCGAATCATGTAACTGTTACCTGTAAGAAAGCTTTCTTGTCAGTAAAACAGTTGCAATGTTTTAAAAAGAATCCTCGGACCAAAATTTTACTTACCGAATCTTTAGTCTTTATCTCATTTAAATTATGCTGATGTTGTATACGGCACCTGCCTTTCTCATGAAAATAAACACCATTGGCAAAAAATTGTTGTTTTCACTCAAATAGTGGATTTTCTGAGAAATATCGAGGTCATGGGTAAATTTTACTCATAGCATCATATTCAGCGACTCAAAATACAACGAAAATGATATATTTGGACAGAATTTAGAATAAAAAAATAGTTTTGGGCCAGTTTTCTCACAAAAATTTCACTTTTCTCCGGAATTCATCGGCAAGTTATGAATTTTGACTCGTGTTGATCGTGATCGTGTTCGGCGTATCGAATTCCTTCGGAAATTATACGTGGGTCTCTTAGGTTTGGACTTTTCTTGTAAGCCTGTGTTATTTGACCTTTGTATGTTAATTTTTAACAAAGAACCCCTTTTGAAGTTT
This sequence comes from Anoplophora glabripennis, assembly GCF_000390285.2. Classification (NCBI taxonomy): domain Eukaryota; kingdom Metazoa; phylum Arthropoda; class Insecta; order Coleoptera; family Cerambycidae; genus Anoplophora; species Anoplophora glabripennis. Next base: position 454,140 of record NW_019416373.1, on the reverse strand, counting down.
GGTAGTTGAATTAAGGGACACCCTGTACAGCTCCTACAGAGCCTAAACTTGCAGAATAATTTGGTTTTTGTCCATTAAGTAAAATGGTCGCTGTTTTTTCTTATCATGAATTCGCTTTACTAGAACTTTTGCCGTATCTCATTAAAATTATTAGGAAAGGTTTTTAACAATCAATAGTTACTGTGTACTCTTTCTCAGTTCAGTTTTTTTAACTAAATATAACATCATTGGACACTACTTAAATTTTTATGAAAAAAATTATTCATAGCTCTGGTACGGAAAACAGTAGTCTCCTGGAAGTCATATTCCCATTAAATACAATAGAGCTGAGAGCTGTCAACATTCAAGGTTACCTGAATGTTAGTTCGCTGAATTTTAGACTTGGTTTTCCGAAAAGTTTGCGTACTTTTCCATATATCTCCAGGGAACTGCAAGCAATGAATATTGCAGAATCGAGTTGTTACCCCAGAAACTTTTACACATGTAAATGCGCTTTGAAGATGTGAAATACGAGCAGTTTTATCAACTACCAGCTATGTAATTCCTGTACGTAGTTATTAATATCGGCAATACATTTTATCTTGCCGGGGCTAGGTAATGAAAATCGATGCTCCAATAATGTTAATCATTTATGTAAAATGTAAATTGGAGTATATCGGCACCCTTAACATAACTATGAATAAATAAAATACAAATACATATCAGTTTAAAATTTAAATATTTTAACGAGCTTCTACGAGCTTTTAATTTAATGGGTGGTATGGTATGTACATGAAAATAATTATATAGAGAATCGCATTTAACTTCCTTTCCGTTAATAACAACCTTTGTAGCATTGTTACCGAAACAACATTGTATTGGTGCATTTTCTTCAGCAAGTAGTATAATTAAAAAATAAAAGTAGGTACATACCTGAAATCCAATTGAAGGAGAAGTGCACCCAATTAAATTATTTGATGCCAAACTTATGTAATTACCACGTGATAAGATCCCTATTAACAGGGCCTCAGTATATTATCAACGAGATATTCATCAGAGGGATTATTATAATTCATTTTCAGAACTTTCAAATTATCAGATTGAGCCGCGAAAATTAGCTACTATTACAACGAATTAAGTTCATACAGCTCGAACTTTATATTTTATCTCGCGTCACCCCGAACACGGGTACTTAGCTACTTGTAACTTTGTGTAAATATTATGTTCCTTAACGTCTACATGAAGATTGGAATTAAGACATAAAGTAGATGAGCCGAGATAAAATAAAAAGTATTCTTAACTCGTTCATTTTCTTTAAACATGTTTTGTTAAAATATGTATTTAAACATATTTGAACGATAATTTGACGCATCTCATGAAATCTGATCTTTCTCAACGTGATCCATGACGAATTTAAACCTAACAATCTTGAAGCAACATCCGGAGTACCCTGAGGACTGAATTTAGGACCACTTCTTCTTATTTCATTTATTAACGATTTATTTTTGTCTCCAAAGGCTAACCATTTGACTTTTACTGACGACTTGGCTACTATTTGGAGGATTGTTCAGCATTACAAGAAGTTTTAGATCACACAAATAGATGATGTATCAGTTAGGGAATGTTAATGGTTTTGGTATGATCTATGACAATAAATTGTCCTTCATTGAAGCAGTTGAGGTTTGAGTTATGTAGACAGAAATTCAGAATAATTTGAAGTGTCTCCATACCTGTTGGTTCAAAGTTGGACACATACTTAGCAACTTGAAAGAATTTAACGTCGCTTTTTTAAGTTTTCGAATTGATGGTTATTAGATGGTTATTATTGTCCAATTAGAGACTACGAACATATGCTGCTGCTGGGCTGATTTAGAATTTTAAAGTGCATCTCTTTAGACTAGATGAGTTTGTCTTCATGGATCCACTGAAAATCGGAACAAAGAAAGATCATTGGAAGAATGGTCTGGGTAAGGCCAAGCTTCTTATAAGTTGAAAATTAGTTTGCTCTGCAGAAGCAGTATTAGGACCTTCATCAGACTATCAAAGGGTAATGGACATCCAAATAAGTATCTCGATCGAACATACATATCCTTTTTCATTGGATTTGTTTATTAATAAAAAGACACAAATACCTGGGGGCAACATTTCTGCCATCTGTAGAAATTAGAAGGATTTCGTCAGAGTTGATGCTTGTCTTCGTACGAAGCACGGGTCTGTTTTGAATTAACTTTTATTAGAGGCATGCACAAATATCATTTTCACGGTAATATTAACTTTATATTTCGACTACGTTGCTTCAATATACGGTGGGGTTCCTAGACAGAGCGTCATACTGACTGCATATTCTACTTCCATAATCCTGAAACCAAAATACTTTAAATCTCCCATCTGTCACGGCAAATAATTATAATTTAATGACACAGGTATTGCATTACAATCCCAATATTCAGTAAGTAGCTAATAATAATGTTAATATTATTAGTATAAGTTTTAATTGTTTAGATATCTATCTACACACATGTTTTGAGTATGGGTGAGATATAACCTATACTAGGTGTTCCAAAAAACTTCACTGCCACATTAGCAGCATAATAAAATGTGACAGAATTATCAATATCCCAAATCTTTCAGTGAAACATCATCAACCCTCACTTTAGCATTATTTTAAAGAATTCACATAAAACAAAATAGCAATTACGTTATTTATTGACGATATTTAACTATTTTACGTTCGCATAACATTTTATTTAGAATTTCACTTATGGAAATGACTCCATTCTGAGTTTTATTACCAAACATTTCTGCTTCCGCGTGTAGTGGGCAACATAAAAGGAACCACAGCCCTAAAAATTCCACCCCCTGCGCCAATAGCGTTATATTTCACGGTTTCCTATACGGTACATATAGAATGCAGTGCACATAGGCAATTTGACATATATACGTGATGTTTATGTCTTCTACGTGATTCTGATTCCAACATACCTCGTGGTGTAAATGATAGTGATGAAAGCTCCTAAATTTTTCCTAATCCATATCGCACCTCGCTGTCTTTCGACCCGACAGACTGAGCGCGTATGAAATATGGGTTACTTTAATTCAAATTTTACGGTTTCCGGTTACATCCGCACCGTAACATGTGTTATTGTAATGATCCTCACTTTTATGTGTATTTGTAAAGTTGTATGAAAATGAAAAACTATTTTGGGAGTCGGATGGTGGTGAAAAGGAAAAATTATCTTTTTCTTTGGCATAACTACTAATGTAATAGATTATAGCATATTTTCTTTATGGATAATTATACAAAGTGGTATGGAACTTATCCGAAAAGAACTAGAACTTCGATTCAGTTGAGTTTTTTGACTCAAAAACCTCGCATTTTTGTAATTTGTTTTTAGACTTTTGTTTTGTGGTGCAGTCTAGTGGTTATTTTTAATAAAAACGACTATTTATTTAAATTGTTTAGTGGTAGATTTTATTTAATTAGAGTGTTGCAGCAGTTTTTTGCATTGATTGTAATGTACGTAATTTCCTTTTAAATTATTAATGAGTATGAATGTAATTGCCATTTTTAACAATAAAGTACAGAATAATTTCAATTTATAAGCAAAAATAACGGAAATTTAATCGTTGTGTGTCTTTTGGACTCTGTTTTTAAGTTACAGGGTGTTAAAGTTTTGCATTTCTTAGTTAATTTCACAGTTTTGATTTTTTTTAATTAATGTCAATATAGAAGACACGAGAGTTCTAATAAAATTAATAGAGTTTTCTTAATATTCCCAGAACGGCTCAACAGATTGTTTTGAAATTTGGTGTAGTAAATCAATTGCTAATATTCTCTGTGGAACCAGTAGAATACTAAAAGTGAAGTTTAATCACCACTATGATTAACATAAAAAAAATGTTGCGCCACTGTCTAGTATTGGAAATCATTAATATTTTAGATTTAGATTGAGTTCTTGCAATTCCAGTAAAGTACTATTGCAGATTCCTCCCCATACATAGATTGAAAATCGTTGCTGGAGTCTAGCGCTTCCTTTAACATTGAGCATGTCTAATGAATAAATGATACATACAAGTTTCCAAAACTTACAAGGTGTCCCATTAATATTGCGAAAAAATTCAGGTTCCTTGACCAAAAATAAGAAAGAAAGTTCCTATAAACCTATGCCCGAAAATGCTTCCTTTCGGAGATACAGGGTGTTGAAATTTAGAGAATATACAAGGTTTTTACTAATATCTGGAGAACCCTAATTCCGATTTTTTTGAAATTTGGCATGTTTGTGTATAAAAACGGTAGACGTCTTCTGACGTAATTTGAGTTATTTTATCTATTCCAGAGGCGTCCGGGGACTCACTCCTGTTCATATTAATAAGTAAACATATGAGACGTCACTGCTTTTTCTTAGGTGTCATATTTTTTTCTAATTATGCGATTAAAAATAGAACTTTTTTGTATAATGCTGACTGATAAAAATCGTTTCATCGGTCCATAAAATAGACTTCAAGACTATATTTTTCTAATGAAGGGTTGTGAGATTTGACCAACTACTTTGTTTTGTTTTTTTATTTGAGCCTACTTTGACAACTTGCTGAATAATTGCAAAATGCGACGGGCCTTCAAACAATGTAATTATGCTCTCATAAGCTGGTTGTGTAGTATAGAAATTAATCGTTAATTTTTAATAAAAAAATTCTTTAAGTTACATTAACATTTAAAAGCTTTTTAAATTAGTTTGGAGTCGATAGTAATCTACTTACAGTAGCCTACGTTTCTGATTATATCTTAGAGTCGTTGGCACAAATAGGAGTAATTATTGTATTAATATACCGACAATTACTACCTTCCCATAACATAATCGTTACAGAAATTATACTTAATATTAACTGTGTAGAATATTAATTTATTCAAATCTTTCATTTTTTTAATGGAAAAGTTATCACAAACAAGCCGCAACACCAAAGCAATTTTAATGGCATAGAATACTGCTTATACATGTTAATGTGTGAGAGGGGGATGTATATTATTATTTTGTCACACCACTGTCTAGAACCGCTCTGTTACACCTTGTTTTCATTTCTCATAATAAGAAGACACATTCCGGTTATCAAGCGTCATAATAATTGGTACCATGCTTGAGTCATTGTGTTGGATAATTACTGTGACCGAATTTGGCTTTCGGTAGAGCTGTATAGTATAAATTAATTAAGCGTTCGTCGTTATGAAATTATTAATCGATTTTGTCGACGTAGATAACACAATTATCCACGTACTACATGATTGTTTGAAATAATACAATTTCGTTGTCAAATTTAAACTAGTTTGGGAGACGTTTTATTTGCCTGACTGAAAAATGTGATTAGGATTTTATGAAATTTTGATGTTGTAGCAAATGAATAAAAAAATTGGCACCACTCGCAGCAGCACAACCCTAAATTCATCAGCACCTGGAAGTAGGGATCTTACATGTTTTTTTGGGGTCGCTGATCATGAATCTGAACCCCAAAATACTCATCACGTCAAATTTTGCAATAAACTTAAAAAATACGTCAAGAAATTGCCGATATTTTAAGCATTATACAAATAAAATAAGTAAAAAAATTTAGTGGGATTATTTATATGCAGCGTAGCAATTTTTTTTATGATTGATTATATTTAAAAATCGATTGTAATAAAAATATTTTACATTAATATTGGTAAAAGGGTAGTTTATAAGAGTTGAAAATGGCAAAAGTAAAATATTCTTTCATACACAATATAAGGGAATTTTTATTTTAAATTATTGCACAATTATAGCATTCCAAGATTTAAAACATAATTTTTTATCATTTTTTTAGCACAGGGGTGGTTTATAAGGGTTGAAAAGTGTTTTGAAATACAAATTCTTTCATAAGCAATGAGGGAATTTTTATTTTAAATAATTGCTCCGGTAAAGCATTCCAAGCTTTTAAAATTTATCAATTTTATCAATATAGGGGTGGTTTTTAGGGGTTGAAAGGGAAAAAAATATTTTATTAGCTATAAAGTAACTTTTATTTTAAATAATTGCACGATTTAATCATTCCAAATCTTTAAAATGTAATTTTTTATCATTATTTTTTGCATAGGGTTAGTTTTAAAGGTTAAATAAAGGGTCGAAAAGATCAAAGATATCATAAAACATGTTCGAGAACATGGAACATTATTTAATATTTGTGCTTGAACAAGATTTTTATCAATAAAATGCTTAAAACTTAATTTTTTCAATTTTTTCACTAAAAAACAAAAAGCGTCAATCGGGCTTATGTCACTTTTGAACTTGAGCCTAAGATGAGCCTTATTCCAAAATTTTCATGCAAATCCATCCAGTTCCAAATAATTCGGAGGTTACAGCTGATTCTCAGCTTCAATGACTACTATTATACTTTCGTTATTTTAGTAAAATTATTTTATTTTGTCCCGCGTCGTCTTTCATCTCTAAATTAATAAGTTTCATATTTACACTTCATGCGATGTTCAAGTAAGTAAATTTGTAATCGAACAGGAGTAAATTGGTTATACCCTTGCTTACATGTTGGGATATAAATTTGGAAAGTTAAATATCACGGATAAGTGCTTTTGCGGGTACGTATAAAGTCGAATTATAATTTTAATAATGAAGGATGGAAAGAGGATGAACAGTATGTAACCTTGCTCATTCCAACAAACTCATATTTTTATACGAAAGTTATAATTATAATACTAATAGAAATATTGATAAATGTAATGCAACTGATATGTTTTAACAGTAATGCAGATAGAAAATGCTCAGGCGTAGTAAATGGATCATAAAAGAATAATACTCACGGAAGCTTTTTAAAGTCGACGAAATTATTTATCAGCTTTTGGCTGAAAAGCATTGCACTTAAATGGTTTTTCCTGTGGTGACCTTTTTAAATTATTTTATAGATAATTATGTAGGTCAGATATTCTGATATTTAAAATAAAAGTTTTAAGTAAGTTTCTTTCTTGTACAATACTACAACTTTAAAAGATATTTAAAATAAAAATCCAGTGGTGGTGCAAAAACGTATTCTATGAAAAATTGATAAATTGATATTGATGTATTATAGTAAACAAGCAATTCTCACTAATTTTATAGTCCCATAAATAGCGAAATAAATCCAAATGGGTCATTTAACGTATCCCAGACTTTAACGTCGTTACGGGTAATTTATGTTGTTCTGTGACAGCAAAATTGTACAATCTAAGTACATAAACGTAACATCTGGGTAATATTTAATATGGAACAGGGTTAGCTTGGTATTATCCAGTACTATTATTTATTACTGGATAATCTTATGTTTGCTTTTAATCTCCAAATAATTTCACTTCCCTCAAACGTATGAAAACAATTAAAATCGTATACAACATGCAAAGCTACTATTACCAGGTAATTTGCCGTTTTCAACCAATTTAAACAATATTAAAATTAAATCGTATGCTAAACCGTCTGCTAATTATTTATTACCATAATAACATTCATTTGAGAGGATAAGAATCATGTGATTATATTTCGTTCACATTAAAAAAAATTGTGCAATAAATTTGAAGGGTTTAATAGACTTAGAATAAAGAATAACATAGTCTATTCAATATTTTGTAAGGAACATGTTGATATTATTTTAAGATTCCTTCGCTTTTAATAATATAAAGTGAAGTAAATATATACCACCATTAGTTTTTCTGTGATGTTGGAAATAATAGAAAATAAATATTTCAGTTACGCTTAGGCCGGTCACCCTTTGGAAGCGATTTCGTCCGAATTATTTTCGTCAGAAATCGGACTAATAATTTTGTCAGATTTCGTCCATGTGGTATTAACCACTGGAGCAGTTTTTGCTTTGCGATTAAAAAAGTGTTGTGCTAGCTAAACGAAAAGAATTCGGAGATTTTCATCACTTTTATGATGATTTAAAGGATGCGATGTGATAGGATTTGTCTGTCATATCCCACAGGGGCGTTTTTTCATAAATCAGATTAATTAATTTTTCAACATCGATCGGTATGTTGTGCAAAACCATACTTATCGTATCAACTTCAACGTCACCTGTTACGTGGGTGTTATATAATAATGAAAACGTAATATTGACAGTTGGTAGAAGGAAGTGCAAAAAGCAAACGCTTAGGTGGGGATTTCTGAAAGGAAGCCTAGATAGTGGAAGTGATGAGAGCACAGAGTGAAAAGTAAGACGATCGGTGTACGGTGAAAATACATAAGTAGTGAAAAATTAAAAGTGTTTAACCGGTATTAATTAGCAGGTAATTATTCTCTAAGTACTTTGTTGTTAATTGTTCTATGTAATTTTATGATTGTGATGATTATAGATGTTTCATGATAAAAATTCTGTGTATGTTTAGCCTTCATTGTCTTACGCTCAGGGGCGTATATTTTTCTAAGATAAAATTGTTACAATTATTATTAACGATTGCTCATTATTTATTACATGTTAAAATATGTACATATATTGTCGTGACTGCCCGGATATTGCAATAACAACTCCTTTGTTTCATATTTAACTTGTTTTATCATGATTACATTGTTCGAAAAACAACTAATAAAGCGTTTCTTGTGCTCACTTTTTGTCATACGAATATAAGAGCTTTGTTGAATTTACTAACATTTTTGCCCTTGAGGATCGAATCTGAAAAAATGAATAATTAAATACAAAAAAAGAATTGCTAAAACAGATCTTCCGAAATCTCAACTCATAGCTGGATTGCCTCCCGTATCGGACTCCAGTACCTTCCGGCCCTGCCGGCTATCTAACACCAAACCTCTTCAGTTTTATTTGGAAGTGTATATGTCTAATTTGAGTGAGATGACCTTTAGTGAGCAATTTAATAAGTCGGGTGTTATTTATCATTAGCAAAGGATCCTAGTTTATGATTTTTGGTTAGCGGTTGTCTTGTATTTATATTTGGGTAGTTAGAGCAACGATCGTGGGTTTCTCTGCCATGCTCTTTCCTCACAGGAGCTCTAGGTGAGCCTGGCACTCTCATTTTATGTTAAATAGTTGTTAATGTTTTGTTGTTCTTTCTATGTGTCACATGTTTAATTTGAAGACTGTTGTACGTAAATAATAAAGTTAGGTGTATTTACTCTGCTTTTGTTTTATAAAATTAAACCATACATCCCCTCAAAAAAAAGTTAGTAGCCAGCGCCTTCCGGTCAATTAAAAATAGATGGATACAACGCAGGTATTCCTTATGACGATCACATATTTTTGGCCACAACTACGTTTGTATTTTTTCAATCGAACCTAGGGTTGTTATACTACAATGTCACAACTGGTTACTATCGATTCGTCAGAACAACTTCGTCGCATTTGTTGCGGATAGATATCGCATCGCATGTTATCGTCCGAATTCGCACGAATGAATTTGGACACAGTGTACGACCATCAATAGGTGTAACTGAAATGAGATAATTCGCACTTCTTCGTCCGATTTCTGACTATTTCGGACGAAAACGCATCCAAAGGACGACCGGCCTTAAGGTTAAGTTTTCAGAAGTTCTTTTAGTTGAGATTTACAGTAATAATAATGTAAATTAATCTTTTAATCTCAGAGTACTTTATCTGAAAAAATATCATCTTCGTCTTGTTGCCATAATTGTTCATTTGTCTAAATTACAAAAACGAAAACGACAACGACCAAAGTTTCGATTTAGTCTTCCAGGTTTTTTCTTTTTTTTTGTAAAATTTCCTGACTGATTTGAATTTATTCTCACCTCACTTGGGTTGCAATGGATATCTCAGTCAAACTTTCCTGGTGCCTTAATTTTGACAGACGATAGAATACTTTAAGGTAAACAAAAAAAATATATGACGTGGGTCATAAACTCAACCATTTCCGAGAAAAAAATTATCAAAATCTCCAAATTGATGTACAAAAGTTCGATTAATTAAGGAATATCGACATAACTGGGTGCATAGAATACCATAAAATACAATGTTTATCACTTTTTTGAACCTCTTTATGCTTAATTCTAAAAGATAATTAGCGCTGGAACAAATTTAAAATTCGACAAAATCCATATCGAGCAATGCGACAACGGCGCGGCGGATAATACGAGGTACCAGTTGTAAGCTGTTCAGCAATACACAATTCAGTTGGTATCTGAAATTGGACCGTGTCTGAGTGTTTTTTGCTTACCACAATTTCCTTTTCTTGAGGTGTTTTCCAACGAGTGCGCTAAAATTGGATTCGAAGGTGTCGTGCGTGCATTGAAAATAGTGGTGGACATTTTGAGCATTATGTTGTAGTTTGTTTTGTACTTGTGCATTTAAAAATTATTGAATTTTGCTTTTTGGCAAGTACCTAAATTATTTTTCTGAATATTTGGATGACGTGAATCTTTGGGTACTTTAATTACATATTTTTCAAATTCATAATTAGACTAAAAGTTAAGTTCCTGTTTTAAGAGATTCATAATTATTAAAATTCAAGCTAAAATTTAAACACAACACTCTCTTCGCACTACAAAATCTATAGAGCTGTTGTCACGTTGTGATGAAACTCCCCAACATTAATACTCGCTGTATTTTGGAAACTGTTAATCTTACGCCCCTGTAATATACAACTTTTTTCTTCATTTATGAATACTTTATCTCGTGCTGAAGTAATGGCAGTCAAATTTCTTACACACTGTACATGGAGCTTCTGCGTAAGTGTGTTCAATTAATATCCTGTTTTATTTACAAAATAAGTAACTTTTTATTTTATTTAAAATAAATTTGCTTACCGTTTTAGTTTGCAGTTGAATGTATTATTTTAGCTCATTAAATGCATATGCATGTGATTTTTTTAATATTTTTTTATTATTTTTCTTTATTTTCTGGTCCTGAGAGGATGTTATATGAATATTCCTGTACATGCAAGGGACAACTTTTTAGTTGTCCAAACAGGTATCTTTCTTATTTTAAGAATGACAGATATGGTTAAATTGGAAAAAATGTGCGGAATTTTATGGCGATCAGAGATTCGTTTTTAAATTTAGAAAATTCCGAATAGTTCCGAAGATATTCGAAAAAAATCGATTTTATGGTATTTCTTTTTTAGTTGCATTTCACTTGTTTTTCAAAATATGTACAAAAATGTGTTGTCTGATATTAAATGAAGTGAGGAATTGATTTTTGCCTCATTAGAAGAAACGATGTTTCACATGGCTACCTCATTTTTTTGTTAAAATTGTAATTATATAAATATTTAGTTATTTACTTTTGAAAACCCCATAAATTATACATCGTTGTAAAGAGAATTCCCCTCTTCTTCTAATGAGGCATTTTTAGAGATACGTCAATACTGACAGCAAAAATCGATATTCACGTAATCAGACTACACATTTCTGCCCAAAATTTAAAAAAACAAGTGAAATACAACTAAAAAACTCAATAATATAAAATCGGTTTTCTTCGAATATCTTCGGAATTTTGGGAAATTTGTAAATTTAAAAACAGATTCGGGATCGCCATAAAATTCTGCACATTTTTGCCCATTTAACAACTTCTGTAACTCTTAAAATAAGAAAGATACATACCTGTACACTTAAAAAAAATATTTGGATCAAATTCAAATCAAATTCAAAATCAAATTTATCGCCACGGTAGCGCAGTCGGTCGAGAGTGCGGTGGCAAGCATTTCTCGGCTAGGCTTCCTACTCTGGTCCGGGTTCGATCCCCGGTGTCGGCACTGGCAATGTCGATGGATAATGGGTGTTTGTCCGCGTTTTTTCAAGTGTAGCCCCCTTCCGCACAAGCCTTTGGCTTTTGGATTTAAAACACACCCATTTCTGTGGTGTGTTTTAAAAAAAAAAAATAATAAAAAATCAGCAGATAGTTATAAATTGAATTATTTGCCATAAATGTTATTTTATTCTATTCAAATGTATATACTTTTGTTAAACTATGTGAAATATTTGCTGCGATCTATATTTTTTCCTTGAATTTATATTATTTGTAAATATATATAATTTACTTCAAATCTTTTATAGTTTTAAAATTTATTATCTCGGACTTTAGCTACAATAACTTTTACGTTTCATCATAAACACCATAAACATATTTGTTTCAAAACTACCAGTTCCTTAAAATATATATGTACATTTAAAATTTAATATATTTAGTAGTGGTAGTAGTAGTAGTAGTAGTAGTAGTAGTAGTAGTAGTAGTAGTAGTAGTAGTAGTAGTAGTAGTAGTAGTAGTAGTAGTAGTAGGAATTATTCAAGACAAATGTAGCATATTACAATCAAACTTATGTTTTCTTGAAAGAAAATTGTAGCAGGTCAGAGAATGACGTACTCTAGTTAGTTAAACTTACAAACGATCCTAGCTGTTGTACTAGGTGTTTTTTGAGTTTGAGATAAACAATTTTTTATTACTGAGAAATATTTATATCCAAATATATTCTTAAATAAATTCTTAAATAAATATAACACAGCCACACAAAAAAAGTAGTCTGTGCTTTTCATGCGACATATGTTATCCGTAGTATTTTTGCCTCCTGATCACGAATCCGGTGTCAGAATTGAGCTATCCCATCACAGGAATTTCCTAACCTCAAAAAATAGGTCAAAAATAGCAAAAATTCATGAAAAAGTACTAGGAAAGATAGATTTTTTTTCTATATTCAAATGGTGATTTATATAGTTAAGATCTCGCCGAACGTGAATTAGCGGTCAGATTTGATGGTTCTTTTTCTAACCTCAAAAAAAAACGGGTCAATTAAGTTCAGATATCACGAATTTTCAAAAAGTAACAAATTCGAGCCAAATTTCGTACACGGGGATTTTCGGGGTCGCTAATCACTGATCCGAGGTCAATTTTGCAAAATTCAAGATGGCGGATCCAAGATGTCCCATCAAATTTTCAAAAAATAACAGATTCACATTAAATTTGGTATAAGGGGATTTTCGGGGTCGCTGATCACGAATCCGAAATCAGATTTACAAAATTCAACCCGTGAATAGATCTTTTACAGAAAAAAGACCAAGATATAGCCGAAAAAAGTATGTTAAGACATAATTGGGTACTCAGATTATAAAGTAAAATATTACAAAATGAATTTCGCAATTCTGACCTCGAGTACATAATCAGCGACTCCGAAAACCCCGTATACCGAATTTTCTTCGATTCTGTTATTGTTTGAAAATTTGGTTAGCCAGTTTGAATCCGCCATCTTGAATTTTGCAAAAATGACCTCGGATCCGTAGTCAGTGATCCCGAAAACCCCGTATACCAAATTTGCTGCGATTCTGTTATTTTTTGAAAATTTTGTCGGCCATCTTGGATCCGCCATCTTGAATTTTGCAAAATTGACCTCGGATCCGGAATCAGCGGCCCCGAAAACCTCCGTATACCAAATTTGGCGCGAATATGTTATTGTTTGAAAATTCGTGATATCTGACCTTAATTGACCCGTTTTTTTTGAGGTTAGAAAAAGAACCATTAATTCTGACCACGGATTCACATTGGGCGGGGTCTTAACTATAAAAATGAACATTTGAATATAGAAAAAATATTTTTTTGTAGTTTTCCTAGCACTTGTTCATGAATTTTTGCTATTTTTATCTGTTTTTTGAGGTTAGGAAATTCCTGTGATGTGATAGCTCAATTCTGACACCAGATTCGTGATGAGGAGGCAAAAATACTACGATAACATATGTCGCATGAAAAATACAGACAACTTTTCTTTTTTTTGGTGGCTGTTCAATTCAATTTTGTATTAAACAAACGATACATTGATATACAATACAATACATGTTTCTATAAAATCCATGTAGATCATAAAATTAAGAATATAATTCGTATAACCGTAAGTATTAAATATTTATTTTAAATGCTGCCTATTTTTAAAGTAAGAAATTATATTTCTGGGTAGAAATTTAAAGTATTGAATATATGTATAATAAATAAATAATTTTCTTGTAGGAAGAAAATATTTTCTTGCGTATATACAGGGTGTTAGTAAATAAGTGCGACAAATTTCAGGGGGTGATTCTACATGAGAAATAATGGCAGTTTGACAAAATCCATGTCTGACAATTCCGCATTTGTAAAATTTTCCATTCTTTTCGATAATAGAAAAATTAATTACTTATTAACACTAACGTTATAGCAAACTAAAAGCTTAATAAATTAATAATGACGAAACGCTAATTTGACATTTCTTAAAAATATTCGTATTTAAGAGTCCGTTCTCTGTACACTGCTAAGGTATCGCTGCGGGGTCGGGTGCACGGGCGTTACAGCTGGAGGCGGAGACTATCGCTCTCCCACTACGATGATTTTACAGTGGACGTATTTAGATTGATTTAAACGAGAAACTAACGTTACAATTTTTACTTCAATAATTGTGTCAATTTAGAATTAATACAATTATTGTACCGCAATTGTACAAACAAATTTCATCGCAATACAAAATTGAGTAACCGACATCCCGTGGACGTCAATTAAACGCTCCTTCTCTTTTTTGGTTTTATGAGAAAAAGTTATTCTTGATGAAGAGTTCTGCATGACCTAAAATCCAAAATGAAATAATCAGATTCCAGTTTTTTGCAGTCGTATCCAATATTATCCATTTACCATTAAAAAACAGATTTTGTTATTTTTACAAACTCTTCTCCGTATTAGCATTGATAATTTGCGTCTAGATATAGTCATTAAATCTAACAGGTAAGGTAGTCGGATTTTTGTAATTTTTGATTTATGGTACGTGTAGTTTGGACCTTGAATAACAATTTTTCGAAGTAGTTCTACCCAACGTTCATATTTTACCGAGATAATCGATTTTGAAGTTTTACCTGACAGCTAAATCCACTAGATGTGAGGCATTCTTCAACTGGGAGCGTGGCGTAATTGGTAGCGTTAGGGACTGACAGTCAGTAGACCGCTAGTTCGAGTCTGTCGCGTGACATTTTTTTTTTTCATAACGCACCATATGGTATTTTATTATTTTTTTTCATCTCGAAAATTATGAACAAACGAAATATTATAATAAATACTTATGTATATGTAGGAATATTCAAATATTTCATTAAAAAGCACAATTGGTTGATAAACAATATTTATTATGAACTAACAATAAGATTTCATTAAAAAAAACAAACGAGGTCAGGTAGGATGTTCTTTTATTTTATATTTATGTTACTATTTGACACGCAGTGTGGCACGAGCCAGAATAGTAGTTATCATAAAAAAAATGGGAAGC